>NC_066618.1:218186613-218296613 GCF_025201925.1 Gopherus flavomarginatus | reverse complement strand
AACCCAACTGTGTGCTCTTTATCATCTCCAGTAAAGCAAAATCCTCCTTGTACATGCTTTTCGAGAGCTTTCTTTGGCTGTCTTTTGGCACTATGTCACCTGACCCCATCAGGACGGAGCTGGGGGCCTGGGCTCATGTTTACCCAGAATTCGCTGGGGACTGAACAGTACCTTTGAGTCCAGCTTCTTTCAGTTTTACAGACAAAGACAAGGAGAACATTCTCACAGAACTCAGCCGTCTAGTGTAAAACAGTTCCAGCTGTTGCTGCTTATGAATTTGGGCGGGGGGAGAGTACTGGCTTGCATTTTAGGTGTGGCTACATTCATAGAACTCTCTCTAGACATTGCTTTTAACTTAGCTAAGGGAAGGAAAAGAGATACAAACATCAACCTAGTTTTCAATTCTGTAAATTATCACAAATTTTAACACCTAAACTATTGTTGCAGGTGGAATTAATATTTGTGTTCCTATTTATGTCTTCTTTCTAAAAATAGCTTTACTCAGTCTTCAGTGTTTTTTTTCTCCTGTACTCTTTTCCCTTCTTAAATGATAAATTAGCTCTGTGTGTGTGTGTGTGTGTGTGTGTGTGTGTGTGTGTGTATATATATATACACACACTTTTTTTTGCTATCTTTCTTTCTTTGTGTTGACAAGATAATATCTTCGTCTTTGAAAGGCTGTTTCCCCCCCGTTTTTCTCTAAAGATGTTTTCAGTAGAAGAGATGACCAAATTAATTCAGCTAAATGCAGGTACATAAACTTTGATAGGAAGAATGTGTGTTTTAAACTAATGTTTCTGCTGATACAGCTGTTATCCTGCAAAGGCTTGATAGGTGTATTTACAATGGCAGAATAATTGAAGATCAATGGAGGCTTTTAATCACCCACAAAGCAGTCTGTATGGGGAGTGGAGGCAGGAGGAAAGAGTAGAAAAGAGCTTTTAGTATGTTTAGAAATCCATTTTTATTCTGTGCCTTTTAAAGATTTCCCCCCAAAAGAGACAGAGGGTGGCATGCAAACCCTGTGTAAGTCATGAAACCTACTTCAGAAAAATGTAAAATATTTCTGCCTTTTTGGAGTCAAAGGGTCAGCTGGGTATTTTCTTTCCTTGGGAAAAGTAATGAGTGAAACTGGCTTTTGATATTTGAGTCTGAGGGTCAAGCTGAGCCTCCTGCCATATTTTGGTAACTCTTTCCTTGGACGGAATGCTTGCCCTGTTCGTTAGTAAAGTGTTGCCAGCTGCCTGTTTGACAAAGCAAGCATGCTATAGCTAAAGTGCTTCTCTGTGTGCTTAATGCATTTGAAGAAGGTGTTTTGTGTTTTAAGTGCTTCTAAGTGTCCTGTGAAACATTTGCATCTGGCATTCTTATTTAAAAAGAAAAAATAAAAATATTCTCTTCCGTGTGGTTGCCTTTCATGAAAATGCATCTGTGCTCTTTGCTACCCATTGCCAAATAGAAAAGGATTTGTACTTCTGGAATTGTTTTTAATTTTTGCTTGGTTTTGTAAGAAATATCTCTTATGAGAAATAGCAACAAAAGTTTTCCATTAAATGGTCTATGCAGTTATTGTGTGCGTTACCTTGTGTACAACTCAATTTAACTTTTAAAACTTTTGTATCTGCTCCTCAGTAAGGATTCTAATGGTGCGTTGTCACATTCCTAACTTTGTTTTTGGCACAGGCCAAATTGCGCACCCCCCACCCCCACAATCTCTCTTTGTGTGTTACTTCAGTGCATAGTTAGCCAGCCAGATGGAGTGCTGCTGCATTGAATTCCTCCTCTCAGACACAGAAATGCATTATTTCTAAACCATATTCTGTCTCCCCTAAGGCTTGGAACTGAAAGACTAGCCCTAAACTCTGATCTCTGGCATGGTGGCATGATGCACTGCACCACTGCTAGCAGACAAGCTCCCAATTTCTTTTCTCTCCTCTATCCTTTCCTCTGCCTTATCAGAAGGCATATACGATCACTTTTTACCCTTTTTAAGATTCTTTCAGTTTTTCAGCAGGGAGAAACTTGGTCAGAAATATTCAAAAGGGATAAGTACAGTTCAGCATGTACAGTTTGGTACTGTACTCTAGAAATATGTCAGGGAAATGAATTTAAGCAGTTTTTCCTGCAGTAATGCAACCATAGATTCTTAAACAGAATGCCACTTTAGAAGTCAGAAAAATATGATTACAAATCTTCTGATGGAGAGAGGTTATATATGCATAGATGCATTTCTTCTGTAGAAGCATGCTATGTTGTTTTTTCTTGTCTTCTGGCTGAAGAAATCCGGCTTCAGCAAAGTGGAAAACCATTGCACAAGATATGGAAAGTATTTTTCAGCTGTTAGTATCCCAGTAACACTCAGATAATGACTAATTAGAATGGCTTATTTCTTTTATTTTGATCATTTACCACTTAGTTTATGATAACTATGTGCTTGATAAGATATTTAGTCCTGGTCTCTTACATTGTACCGCAGGGAGTGCATTGAAATAGTTTCTTTCTTGATAGGTTATCTGGCAGGTTTAGGACCCTCCCCAAAGTTTACAGGTTGACAGAGTTGTTGTACACTGCTACCTTGATATAATGCCACCCTATATAACACGAATTTGGATATAACACGGTAAAGCAGTGCTCGGGGGGGTCGGGGCTGAACACTCCGGTGGATCAAAGCAAGTTCAATATAACACGGTTTCACCTATAACATGGTAAGATTTTTTGGCTCCCAAGGACAGCGTTATATCGAAGTAGAGGTCTATATGTACACTATTTAATTTGTTCCTGAACAAAAAACCACCCCTATTTAAATAAAGAATGAAGCATGTGTCTTGTTTGTGTAGGCCTAGAATGCTGTAGTTGTCTTTCCTTTCTCTGGGCTTGTCTACATCAGAAAGTTGCAGCGCTGGTGAGGGAGTTACAGCGCTGCAACTTAGGAGGTGTACACATCTGCAGGGCACCACCAGCGCTGCAACTCCCTGTTTGCAGCGCTGGCCGTACTCCCGTTTTGTCTCGGGTGTAGAGGATCCAGCGCTGGTGATCCAGTGCTGGTAATCAAGTATAGACACTTACCAGCGCTTTTCTTGACCTCCGTGGAATAAGCAGGTATCCCAGCATACCTGAGGAAGCCTCTGGTAATCAAGCTGGTCTCCTTCCCCGGCTTGCTCTCGCGTTCCCCGAACCCCGAGCAAGCAGGTCTCCTTCCCTGAGGTTTGCTGGGTGGTTCCGGGAACGCGAGAGCAAACCGCGGCGAAGCTGGTCTCCTTTCCCGGTTTGCTCTCTCGTTCCCCGAACCCCCGAGCAAGCAGGTCTCCTTCCCTGCGGTTTGCAGGGTGGTTCGGGGAACGCGAGAGCAAACCGGGAAAGGAGACCAGCTTCGCCGCGGTTTGCTCTCGCGTTCCCCGAACAAGCAGGTCTCCTTCCCTGCGGTTTGCAGGGTGGTTCGGGGAACGCGAGAGCAAACCGCGGCGAAGCTGGTCTCCTTTCCCGGTTTGCTCTCTCGTTCCCCAAACCCCCGAGCAAGCAGGTCTCCTTCCCTGCGGTTTGCAGGGTGGTTCGGGGAACGCGAGAGCAAACCGGGAAAGGAGACCAGCTTCGCTGCGGTTTGCTCTCGCGTTCCCCGAACAAGCAGGTCTCCTTCCCTGCGGTTTGCAGGGTGGTTCGGGGAACGCGAGAGCAAACCGCGGCGAAGCTGGTCTCCTTTCCCGGTTTGCTCTCGCGTTCCCCGAACCCCCCTTGAAGCCGCCCAACAGCGCTGCAGTGTGGCCACATCTAACACCACTTGCAGCGCTGGTTGCTGTAAGTGTGGCCACTCTGCAGCGCTGGCCCTATACAGCTGTACTAATACAGCTGTAACAACCAGCGCTGCAAAATTTTAGATGTAGACATGGCCTCTGTAGTTTGTGTGGTGTTTGTGAGAACAGCTCAGTTTTAAGCAGACACATCATCTAACTTAGTTTACCTCAAAATAATTGCCTCAGAAATGTTTTAGGCTGCGCCCGGTCTGTCTCATGTAGAATTCCAGATAATTAGCAATTTCCAGTGTAGAAGGAATCAGCCTATAGAATAATTCATAACCATGTAATAAAAGGGTACAATAAATGGGCAGCAGTGCTCAGCTCCTTGTAATTCACCAGTGAAACATTTACTGGACTATTACACTCTTGGTTTTTCTGGTGATAAAGGATATTCATAAATCATGAAGACCTTACACTGATATTTCTGACTCTCCTTAGTCAGGCAAACTCTTACTGAAGTTAGTGGGTGTTTGCCTGAATAAGGTGTTCTGGATTTGTCCCCTGGTTGATAGCACATTTCACTGATGCTGCAATTTAGTAGTTTATGGCCTCAATAGAAGGCTGTCAAAATTATTCTATTAAAATATACTATCCAAATACTAGAGATGGACCACATCAGAGGTGGTTTGTTTTTTTGCAAAGTGAAACCAGAAGTGGTTATACAATTCCCATGTTAGCCAAGCTCCCAAAGGACAGCAGTGAGTGAGTTAAAGAAATGGGTCTGGTTTTGTCCTGTACAATATGGCCCTCCTTCAGGAAGGTACTTCAGCACATTTCTGCCTTTTAAGCTTGTGAGTGATCCCATAGATTTCAGTGACTATGTGTAACTACCATTATTACTAGTGAGAAGTCAAAGTATACATACCTTTAAAATAGGGTCACAATGAACTACTGATATTTTAATCCAGAAGCTCTAGCAATAATATTAGCGAGAAGAGGTGCATTCTGGTGTTGTGCACATGTCATCCCAACCCAGTAATAAAAGTACATTTTGGATGTGCTTTTTAGTTTTAGGTTATTTGCATAAATAACCTAAAACTAAAAAGCACATCCAAAATGTATCAACAAAAAAGCACCTAATTTAGAGTTCTTAACAGTTTTATTTTTTTCTGCCTGGGCTCGGAGGGGTCCTGTCCAAGGATCTAATTTTCCCCCTCACTTTATACCATCATCCCCTAGATGCAACATTATACTTCTGGGTACAGAGATCTGGATGGGAATCCCCAGTAAGCCCATCAGTGCTTCTGCTTCATGGCTGGAGGAGTCGCTGTTCAGTGATGTGAGGCACCCTTTGCCCTGTCCCTTGAGTGCAGAAATCCTGCTGTGGATCTCCCATGTGGCGGTGCAAAGCACTAGATTAACCACACAGCCAAATACGAACATTGGTTATCTACAGTTGAGTTAAAATGTTGGCTGTTATCTGACACTTAATGTCTTCCTTTGCCTGTGTTTTGATCTGTACATTTCTCTTTTAAAAATGGTAAATCTGTGTACTTTCGAAATGATTTTACTTCACCATTATATGGGCTTCTGTTTGAGTTTAAGTGTGATATCATGTCTTGTATTGGTGTATTGTATCATTACAATGTGTGACATTATACTGTAAAATACAAGGCTGTAAAAGCCTGTAATTTATAAGGCTATGTTAGGTACTTACTGTATGTATTATAGCCTTGTAATTCACCATTGCCTATCATTTATTCTATATATAATTCCACAGAGAATTCTGGTGACATTATAAACCACAAAAGTGTAGCTCAAGTGACTTGTCATCAGAGCCCCGAGATAGAATTTCCTTGAATTACATTATATAATGTTTATTATTTTTCATAATCCAAAGATAGAACATTTCTGTTTCAAACTGCTTCAGTTTACATTTCAGGACACTTATTCATGTCCATCAAAAATATTCTGCGTGGAATATGACATCACAAGCATGTGTCACTCTTGCTTTTGTTGTGAAAGATTTTATTAATGATCTAGGGTTGCAGTATCGCTTTCTTGTATACCAGGGTGTCTATATCAAGTCATCTAGGGTAAAAATTTTACCACCATTCCTTTATATTTGTTAGTTTTTACTAACTGCAAGTCAAGTAAAGGCTAATGCCATTGTTTCTAAACAAATTCCAAATAACTGAAATTGAGAATTGTCAAATATACTTATAGGGTTTCCTTATTTAAAAAATCAACAAGAATTTTACAATGATTGTCCAAAACACTGTGAAAATACTATTGCATGCTAAGGTATTCTGGATTAAAATCATAGAATACTACAGCACATTTGTATAAAAGTTCTTTATGCTGATGAATTAATGAGATAATAGTAGCAATTAGTATAATCTCTTTCTCTCCTGAAATCATTTTTTCCTATAGAGAAACAAGTTGATAAAAATCCTCACTTCATGTCTGTTCCACCTATATTATTTGTGATATGGTGTGGGTGAATACTCTTCTTGGCTTACCAGGTTGGTTCTGTATTTGTATAGCACTCATTTTACCTTGGTCAAGTCTATTGAAAGTGGAATGTTGTCCTAGTTTCAGCAGGAACTTGGGATATCTGATCCCCTGTACTGATTGGGCCACTATCCCTTCACTTATAGGTGCATAACAGCACCTCTCCAACTCAGGTACTTGCTGCTCCGATATGTATGATACCTACCTCTTGCCTGCTGTTAGCAAGATTAGAAGTGATGTCTTCTCCCATTGAAAAGCATGAGTCAGTGAGGGCTTTAAGGCATCAGATCCTGGTTCTGCCCTATGGCAGGTCATTTGTTTTTCACTCATGACCTTGGCTTATCACATCTGAGCCAATTGCAGCTCAAGTGATGATGAAAGATTGGGGAAAGAGAAACATTTGCAGAGGGATGGGACTCAGGGCAGGTCTACGCTAAAAGTGCTACTGCAGCATGTCTGACAAAGACGCTCTATGCCAACGGGAAAGCAGTGTAATTACTCCACCTCTGCGAGAGGTGGAAGCTGTGTCAGCGAGAGAGCATCTCACACCGACATAGTGTTGGTATGGACAATGCTTAGGTCACTTGTGTCATTCGTGTGTGTGTGTCCTTTTTCACACCCCAGAGTGACAGAAGTTGGATTGACTTAAGCGGTAATGTAGACCTGGCCATAGAAACTGGGAGTGCAGTGGTCAATGTAAAAGACAATGAGATGGGAAAAGTGGGAATCTGGCTAGAGACATTTTCCTTCCTGAGGCTTTACCTGTCCCTCAACCTGTAGTAAAACTGAGTACCTTTACCAAATTTGTAATACTCATAGGCGGTGGGTTATATTCTTTTGTGGTGACTGAGCTCCAGCAATGTTCAGGGCCAGGGGCTCTGCTCCACCAATATTTGGAGTTGGGTCTCTCCCCCAGCCCTGCCTGAAGCAGACCCCGGCCTCTGCCTGCCACCCCTCCCCCTGTGTGCCCTCCCTGTGGGTTCCCCCACCCCCCACCGCCTCCCTGCCCAAAAGAAAGCAGCGTGCACCTCTCCCATGTGCCTGTTTGTGCTGCCTGAGTACCACATTCCTATGTGGAGCAGCGACTGGTATCTGCTATCCCAGGGTCCTAGTGCCCCCAATCCACTAATGGCAGGGCAGGCTGCCCTTTCCCTGCCCTTCCAGCCTAACCTTGAGCCTCTCCAATGCCTCAAACCCCTCATACCCAGCCAGAGCCCTCATCCCCCTGCACTCTAATCCTCTGCCCCAGCCCTTAGCCCCCTCCTGCATGATGAACCCCTCATCCTCAGCCCTAGCCAGAGCCCTCATCCCCCCACACCCTAATCCTCAGTCCCAGCCCTGAGCCGCCTTCTGCATCATGAACCCCTCATCCTTAGCCCCAGCCAAAGCCCTCATCCCCTCGCACACAGTCCTCTGCCCCAGCCCTGAGCCCCCTCCCACACCCCAAACCCCTCATCCTCAGCCCCACAGCCCTCACTCTATCCCCTCCTATCCCCAAATTCCCTCCCAGAGTGTGCACTCCTGCCCTCAAATTCCCTCCCAAAGCCTGCACCCCCTCCCTTTGCACCTCCTCCCACCCCCAAACTCCATCCGAGAGCCTGCACCCCTCCTGCACACCCACCCCTGCCCCAGCCCGAAGCCTGCACCCATATCATAAACCTTATCCCAGATTTGGACCTTAGCGTCCAAAATATGGGGGTTAGCATGAAAACCTCCAAGCTTAGTTACCAGCTTGGACCTGGTACTTGCTGCCACCACCCAAAAAATTAGAGTGTTTTGGGGCACTCTGGTCCCCCTGAAAAACCTTCCCTGGGGACCCCAAGACCCAAATCCCTTGAGTCTCACAACAAAGGGAAATAATCCTTTTTCCCTTCCCCCCTCCAGGTGATCCTGGAGAGATACACAGACACAAGCTCTGTGAATCCAAACAGAGTGACTCCCCCTCTCCGTTCCCAGTCCTGGAAACAAAAGCACTTTCCTCTTCACCCAGAGGGAATGCAAAATCAGGCTAGCAAATCCAACACACACAGATCTCCCCCTGATTTCTTCCTCCCACCAATCCCCTGGTGAGTACAGACTCAATTTCCCTGAAGTAAAGAAAAACTCCAACAGGTCTTAAAAGAAAGCTTTATATAAAAAAGAAAGAAAAATACATACAAATAGTCTCTCTGTATTAAGGTGACAAAATACAGGGTTAATTGCTTAAAAGAATAAACAGCCTTATTCAAAAAGAATACAAATCAAAGCACTCCAGCACTTATATTCATGCAAATACCAAAGAAAAGAAACCATATAACTTACTATCTGATCTCTTTGTCCTTACACTAGAAACAGAAGATTAGAAAGCAGAAACTACTTCTCCAAAGCTCAGAGAAAGCAGGCAGACAGAAAACAAAGACTCAGACACAAACTTCCCTCCACCCAGAGTTGAAAAAATCTGGTTTCCTGATTGGTCCTCTGGTCAGGTGCTTCAGGTGAAAGAGACATTAATCCTTAGCTATCTGTTTATGACATGCCCCCCAAATTGCAGACAGTGGGGAAGCTCACTGGTGGCGATTTCCTTCTAGAACTTTAAAATAAACAGATTACTACAACACATGCACCTTTACATATACTACTAAGTATATAACTAACAGACTTCTACATTTTAAGAACACTTTTTAACTACTGAATTCTGGGAAACTCTCATGGAAGAGAGCATCAGCAACTTTGTTAGAAGCTCCTGTGATGTGCTGAATTTCAAAATCAAAATCTTGGAGAGCTAAACTCCAACGAAGAAGTTTCTTGTTGTTCCCCTTGGCAGTATGAAGCCACTTTAGTGCAGCATGGTCAGTTTGTAGTTGGAACCGCCGTCCCCAAACATATGGGCGTAGCTTTTCCAGGGCGTACACAATGGCATAGCATTCCTTTTCACTGACTGACCAGTGACTTTCCCTCTCAGACAGTTTCTTGCTGAGAAACACGACAGGATGGAAGTTGTGATCTGTTGCTTCCTGCATGAGCACTGCTCCTATACCACGCTCAGATGCATCTGTGGTTACTAGGAATGGCTTGTCAAAGTCCGGGGCCCTGAGCACAGGGTCAGACATGAGCATCGCCTTAAGCTGGGTAAAGGCCTTTTGACACTCATCAGTCCACTTAACGGCATTTGGCTGGGTCTTTTTGGTCAGGTCGGTCAATGGGGCAGCGATTTGGCTGTAGTGTGGTACAAATCGCCTGTAGTATCCGGCCAAGCCTAAGAAGGATTGGACCTGCTTCTTGGACCGTGGGACAGGCCACTTTTGGGTAGCATCCACCTTGGCCTGTAGGGGGTTTATGGTTCCTCGACCCACCTGGTGCCCCAGGTAAGTCACTCTGTTTTGGCCTATTTGACACTTTTTGGCCTTAACAGTTAGACCAGCCTGCCTGATGCGCTCAAAGACCTTTTCCAGGTGTAGTAGGTGTTCGGGCCAGGAGTCTGAAAAAATGGCCACATCATCGAGGTAGGCAACTGCAAATTCTCCCATTCCAGCTAGTAGACCATCTACCAGCCTCTGGAAGGTGGCGGGTGCATTTCGAAGGCCGAAAGGAAGGACATTGAATTCATACACCCCCGCATGGGTGACGAATGCTGACCTCTCCTTGGCAGGTTCATCTAGCGGTACTTGCCAGTACCCCTTGGTTAAGTCTATTGTAGAGATGAACTGGGCACGTCCCAACTTCTCCAATAGCTCATCGGTACGTGGCATTGGATAGTTGTCCGGACGAGTTACAGCATTTAGCTTACGGTAGTCCACGCAAAAGCGTATTTCCCCATCTGGTTTGGGTACCAGAACCACTGGAGATGCCCATGCACTGGTAGATGGGCGGATTATACCCATCTGTAGCATGTTCTGGATCTCCCGTTCTATAGCAGCTTGGGCATGAGGAGACACCCGGTAGGGTGGGGTTCTGATTGGGTGAGCATTACCTGTATCAATGGAGTGGTATGCCCGTTCAGTCCATCCTGGGGTGGCTGAGAACAATGGGGCGAAGCTAGTGCACAGCTCCTTGATTTGTCGCCGCTGCAGACGTTCCAGGGTGGTTGAGAGGTTCACCTCTTCCACGCCACCGTCTTTTTTTCCCGTCGTAGTAGACACCGTCAGGCCACTCAGCATCATCTCCCTGGACTGTAAACTGACAAACCTGTAAATCTCTGGAATAGAAAGGCTTGAGAGAATTAACATGGTACACTTTAGGCTTTAGTGAGGAATTGGGAAATGCTATGAGGTAGTTTACAGTTCCCAGGCGCTTTTGGACTGTGAGTGGCCCTTGCCATGATGCTTCCATCTTATGGGCCTGTTGCGCCTTCAAGACCATAACCTGGTCTCCTACCTTGAAGGAACGTTCTCTGGCATGTGTGTCATACCAGGCCTTTTGCTCTTCCTGAGCATCCTTTAGGTTCTCTCTAGCAAGGGCTAAAGAGTGTCGGAGGGTGCTTTGTAGGTTGCTTACAAAGTCCAGAATGTTAGTTCCTGGAGAAGGCGTAAACCCCTCCCATTGCTGCTTCACCAACTGTAATGGTCCCTTAACCTCGTGACCATACACAAGTTCAAATGGTGAAAACCCTAAACTGGGATGTGGTACAGCCCTGTAGGCAAACAGCAACTGCTGCAACACTAGGTCCCAATTATTGGAGAATTCATTGATGAATTTTCGTATCATGGCCCCCAAATTTCCATTGAACCTTTCCACCAGGCCATTGGTTTGATGGTGGTACGGGGTGGCAACCAAGTGATTCACCCCATGAGTTTCCCACAGTTTTTCCATGGTTCCTGCCAGGAAATTAGACCCTGAATCTGTAAGGATGTCGGAGGGCCAACCTACCCTGGCAAAGATGTCTGTTAGGGCCAGGCACACAGTGTTAGCCCTGGTGTTGCCTAGAGCTACTGCTTCTGGCCATCGGGTAGCAAAGTCCACTAAAGTCAGTACGTACTGCTTTCCTCTGAGTGTCTTTTTTGGGAAAGGACCCAGAATATCCACAGCTACTCGCTGAAATGGGACCTCAATTATGGGGAGTGGCTGGAGAGGGGCCTTGACCTGGTCTTGAGGCTTTCCCACTCTTTGGCACACCTCACAAGACCAGACATACTTGGCAACGTCCTTGCCCATCCCCTCCCAGTGGAAGGACTTCCCCAACCTGTCTTTGGTTCTGTTCACCCCAGCATGGCCACTGGGATGATCATGGGCTAAGCTTAAGAGCTTCCCCCGGTACTTAGTTGGAACCACCAACTGTTTTTGCGGCTGCCATTCTTCCCGGTGTCCACCAGAAAGCATTTCCTTGTATAAAAGTCCTTGGTCTATAACAAACCGGGATCGATTAGAAGAGCTGAGAGGCGGTGGGGTGCTCCGTGCCGCCGCCCAAGCTTTCTGAAGGCTGTCATCTGCTTCCTGCTCAGTCTGGAACTGTTCCCTTGAGGCTGGGGTCACCAGTTCTTCCTCAGACTGGGGACTTGGGCTTGGTCCCTCTGGAAGTGATGTAGGTGATGGGGTTGTTTCCGGTGCTGGTGAACCGCTCTCCGCTGGTGCACCTGAGGTTATTTCAGGCTCTGGCTGAGCCTTTTGGGTATGGCTGTCTGTTGCTTCTGCCAGTTTTGGCTCGCTGGCGCCCTCTGGCTTTGAGTTTGAAGATGTGGTTGCACCTGCTGGTGCTGGTTGCTGTTCCAGTTCCGGGCCTGGGACGGGAGGTGGTGTGGCTGTTTCAGTGGTTGGCATGGAATCCGGGTCCACTACCTCTGTCTGGGTCTCTGGTAACCCAGACGGGGCATCTGTGGACGGTTCAGGAACAGGAATGGGTCTGGAAGCTTGCCTGGTTTGGCTACGTGTAACCATTCCCAGTCTCTTGGTCCGCCTCACCTGGTTGGCCAAGTCTTCCCCCAGTAGCATGGGGATAGGATAATTGTCATAGACTGCAAAAGTCCACATTCCTGACCAGCCTTTGTACTGGACAGGCAGTTGAGCTGTAGGCAAGTCTACAGCTTGTGACATGAAGGGGTAAATTGTAAATTTGGCCTTTGGGTTGATGAATTTGGGGTCAACGAAGGATTGGTGGATAGCTGACACTTGTGCCCCCGTGTCTCTCCACGCAGTAACCTTCTTTCCGCCCACTCTCAAATTTTCTCTTCGCTCCAAGGGTATTTGAGAGGCATCCGGGCCTGGGGATGTTTGGTGTGATGGTGGTGTAATGAATTGCACTCGCATGGTGTTCTTTGGACATTTGGCCTTGATATGTCCCAGTTCATTACACTTAAAGCATCTTCCATCTCATGGGTCAGTGGGCCGAGGTGAGTTACTGGAGACTGGTGAGGTGGAAGAGGAGGGCGTCTGTGGCTTTACTTGGGTTGTATGTGGGGTCTTTGGCTGTCCTCGGTTGTAGGGTTTATGGTCGGTGTGCCCCCTGGGGTATTCGTTCCCCTTGACAGTAGCTTTCTTGCTTTCTGCCACTTCCATCCATTTGGCTCCAATCTCCCCCGCCTCAGCGATATCTTTGGGTTTTCCATCTTGTATGTACCGTGTGATGTCTTCAGGAACACCATCCAAGAACTGCTCCATTTGTATGAGGAGGTGCAGTTCTTCCAAGGTTTGAACGTTGTGTCCTGTTATCCAGGCCTCATAGTTTTTTGCAACGTAGTAGGCGTGTTTGGGAAATGACACATCTGGTTTCCACTTTTGGGTTCTGAAGCACCGACGGTCATGATCTGGGGTTATCCCCATTCTGTATCTGGCCTTGGTTTGAAAAAGTTTATAGTCATTCATTTGCTGCTTAGGCATTTCAGCTGCCACCTCTGCTAAAGGTCCACTGAGCTGTGACCTTAATTCTACCATGTACTGGTCTTCGGGGATGCTGTACCCAAGACAGGCTCTTTCAAAATTTTCCAAGAAGGCCTCGGTGTCATCCCCTGCCTTGTAGGTGGGAAATTTCCTGTGCTGTGGAGCAATAATTGGCGCCGGGTTGTTAGGGTTGGCTGGCACATGCAGCCCAGCTTTTGCCAAGTCCAGTTCATGTTTTCTCTGTTTTTCCTTCTCTTCATTTTCTTTTTGTTGTTTTTTCCATTTCTTTTTGTTGTTTTTCCATGTCTCGGCGGTGGTCCGCCTCTTTGGCTGCCTGTTCTCTTTGGTAGGCTGCCTCTCTTTCTCTCTCTCTTATTTCCATCTCTGTTTGTTTTATTTCCAGTTGTCGCCTGTGTTCAGCTTCTCTGACTTGTACTTCGGCCTCAATTTTTGCCTTAGAAGTCATGGTTCCGGTTTTCTTGTGTTGGGGTGCCCTCCGGTGGTTATATTCTGAACTGCAGGCTCTGTTGCCTGCTGGAGTCTGCCTAGCTAATCTTCAATGTTAAGTAAACCTGAAAAACCACTTTATTTGCATGTATATAGTGCTGGTAATGACTCTCAATGGGAGTGCTATTGTGTGACAAAAGACTCTTAATAGCACCTTAATGGTTTCTTGCTTAAAATGCAAGCCACAAACTGCCAGAGAGAGCAGAAAAAAAAATTCTCCTTGGTTCCCTTTTAAAACCAACTGTTTCTCTCTGCTAAAAAGCCCTTAGCAGAGAAAAGAAAAATATAATATTCCTACTGGCTTCTGGATTCTGTCTATCATCCCACCGCTGCCACCATATCATAAACCTTATCCCAGATTTGGACCTTAGCGTCCAAAATATGGGGGTTAGCATGAAAACCTCCAAGCTTAGTTACCAGCTTGGACCTGGTACTTGCTGCCACCACCCAAAAAATTAGAGTGTTTTGGGGCACTCTGGTCCCCCTGAAAAACCTTCCCTGGGGACCCCAAGACCCAAATCCCTTGAGTCTCACAACAAAGGGAAATAATCCTTTTTCCCTTCCCCCCTCCAGGTGATCCTGGAGAGATACACAGACACAAGCTCTGTGAATCCAAACAGAGTGACTCCCCCTCTCCGTTCCCAGTCCTGGAAACAAAAGCACTTTCCTCTTCACCCAGAGGGAATGCAAAATCAGGCTAGCAAATCCAACACACACAGATCTCCCCCTGATTTCTTCCTCCCACCAATTCCCTGGTGAGTACAGACTCAATTTCCCTGAAGTAAAGAAAAACTCCAACAGGTCTTAAAAGAAAGCTTTATATAAAAAAGAAAGAAAAATACATACAAATAGTCTCTCTGTATTAAGGTGACAAAATACAGGGTTAATTGCTTAAAAGAAATATGAATAAACAGCCTTATTCAAAAAGAATACAAATCAAAGCACTCCAGCACTTATATTCATGCAAATACCAAAGAAAAGAAACCATATAACTTACTATCTGATCTCTTTGTCCTTACACTAGAAACAGAAGATTAGAAAGCAGAAACTACTTCTCCAAAGCTCAGAGAAAGCAGGCAGACAGAAAACAAAGACTCAGACACAAACTTCCCTCCACCCAGAGTTGAAAAAATCCGGTTTCCTGATTGGTCCTCTGGTCAGGTGCTTCAGGTGAAAGAGACATTAACCCTTAGCTATCTGTTTATGACAACCCAGCACCCAGACTCCATCCCAGAGCCTGCACCCTGCACCCCTCCTGCACCCTAATCCCTAGCCCAGGACCTGCATCCCAGACCACCTCCCCCCACCCAACCCACCTCCCAGAGCCTTAGGCAGGTGAGGGGGCGGAGTTGGGGGGGGGCAGGTTCTGGGCACCACCAAAATTTCTACAAATCTGTCACCCATGGTAATACTGTAGCATGTGGAGCCTCTTTATTAAAACTTAGTAAAGAGAACTGTATGTATGTTATTAGAGGGAACATTTATGTTAGGAAAAGTTTTTGAAGGACTAGAAGGAAGGATACAGTTAAACCTTACATAAATATTTTTACAAATGTTTTCTCTTACATCACAGTAGGACAGCTGTTTGCAGGGATGAACAGATCATTTCAAGACTTATGGTAAAATTACAACCATGTTAATAAAAAAAGGGAGGGGTGAGGAAAGGAGGGCAAGGGATGTGACTGCAAGCTAGCTGATTTCACTTTAAATCACACTGTAATTTCTTTTTTGGTCAGTAAGTGACTTGAAAGTATTGGAAGATAAACAGCCTGAAGGAGGGCCCTGGATTCCTGCCATATGCTGGGCTCTCAATTAAGGGATGAAATTGTGAGACACTGTTCAATTTCAGCGCAACTGTGGCTGGTTTTGTGGGTCAGTAAAATAAGTGGAGGGGTCTCTTCTTCTATTCATGCACTTTAGATGTAGTAATCCCTGCAAATTGGTGGAGGAATAGGCTCACGGTTGAAAAAGAAACAGTTGTAGATGTTGAAGTTTCTGTGGATCTTTTCAAACGAATAACTTAACTTTTTTCTTTGACACTCATCCTGGCATTTTGTAATGATTTGGAAATCATAAATGCAAGATTATGGATTTTTGATGCAGATCTGAAACTTTTGAAGTGCCATGTAAAATGCCCATTTATAAAAGATATGTGAATTGCTTTCTTTATGTGTTAATAGTGTCTCTCATATCCATTTTAGCACAGATTTGCGTTGCTTATGCTGTTTTATTTTTATCATGGAACCATTGTATTTTTAGTGGTACATTACTTACTGACTTAAACACTGTCATTTTCTAAACTATAGAGACAAGGAAGTATATTTTCCTTTTTGTGCAATTTGTAGAATAAATGGAAAGGGAACTAGTGTCATCTCCAAATGTAGTTTTGATGGTTCCGCCCAGTGTTATAATGATTTTAGAAGGTAGAGAAAATTACTATCCCATTAATTTTGATGGAAGCTTATCTCACTACATAAAACATTATGAAAATTAAATAATTCATATATTTTCTGTGAAATGTGTTAGCGCTTTAGCTCCTGCTGCTTATTCCTCACTTGGAATCCATCATCTGCCTGTAACAGCATAGTTTGCTGCTGAAGAGAATTGTGATGTCACAAACAGAATGATGACTTGAGGTGGTGAAATTAATTGAAGTATTAAGCAACAATATCAATAAGCTATGAATTCCAAAGGATTGCACAGATGTCAATGTCAGATGTTGATCCTTTGTAGTTGTATAAATATTCTGGGTGAAATTTTATCCCCATTTAAATCAATGGCTGTATTCCATTGATTTTACTCAGTATATATAACCAACAAACATAGATGAGAGAGCAGAATTGTTTTTAAGTGGAATGTTTCCACAAAACTGATGAAGCATAAGCAACTTTTGAAGGACTTTTTGCTAAACTATAATACATTTTAGTTCTGTTACTACAAAGACACAAAAAGGAGCTGCTTATTCTGCTTTTGATAGGGAGTTACATTGATGTGACCAGAAAGAACCCAGGATAATAATGCCTACTACTTGATTTATGTAGACATGAAAAGGAAACAATATTACTTTATTAATAACTTTAACTAGCCTTTATCCCACTATACTGCGGGTATAAAACATAGGAAGTAGATGAGACATTTTTGCACCAACTATATCTCACCTCTTTGCTTAATGTATAAACATAACATTTATGGGAATTACACAGGTAGAATGGACCCTTAAGTGCTCACTTCTCAAAACATCTAATTCCTCTCTTCCCTTCTCTCTGTCTCTGATGTAAGTGAATGGCTTGAAAGTGATATTTTTACATTACTGAAAAGTTATGTGAGTGTTTGTTGCTGTTGTATAGGAAGGAAATAAATCATGGGCTTTTGTGGGATTTTAAACTCATCCCAGGAGTGAAGAGCTAATATCAAGGCCTTCACAAGTGGGATTAATTTCATGGATCTCTCAGGAGCCCATTGGGTGTTATCTTTATACATTATAAAAAATGTGTTTTGATATGCTTTAAATTAGTATTTTTCTATCAATCGGTGGGGGTGGGAAGGTGGCAGACATGGTTGAGGAGCTATAGCTTCTTGTGTTTTGTAATAACAAATAAGTCTGTTGTATAATAGTGTTTCTGAGCAATAAAAGGCTTAATATACGGGCTGCGCATGGGGATGTGATATTGAAAAGGAAATTGTTCCCTCCCCCAACAGATACACTTATTTTTATTTGATACTCTCAAAACCACTGTCGTCTTCAACTAGGAGCCTATGGCAGAGTCCCAGCCTTTGCACGTCCCCACCATTCACTAGCAGTTTTTCTGGACATCCTTTAGCAGTTTCTGTCAACTCATCACCTTCCTTTCATTCTACTCCCTCTGTCTTCATGGATCACTGGTGTTTGCGCAGACTTGTCGAGTAGAGGTGCACATCAGTAAAAGGATCACCCTTAGAGGCTTAACTTCCCAACTCCACAGCATGGGCAATCTTCACCAGCCCAGCTCTGTGATGATCCCCCTCCCCCTCCATTCCCACCTGCTCAAGTATGCTCTAAAAATTGGGCTTTGTAGGTAGCACGAGCAATTGGCATCAGAATACACACTACTTTTTTGAGTGCTTTCTTTAAAAACAACAACAACAACAATAACAACAACAAAAAAAACCCCACCACCAAAAGGACATAGAATTGATAACGGAAATGTTGTGTGAGGCTTGAAAATGCTCTTTTTGACCTTTCAGAAAAGCCGTTGCTACATTTGGGAGTGTGCACATGTGTGCCTGGTATATGTACATTAGTGCTGAAAGAACAGTTGCTAAAATGGTTGCTCAGCCAAATAGCTTAAATATTTACTGAGATTGTCTTGTCTCCCTCTGTCTGGTCGTAAGTTTTAATCTGCCTGTGCTGGTCGTCTCATGAATTTAAGAGGGGAGAATTTAGTATAGTGCTTTTGTGGTTGCCCTGATAGCAAAATACATCTCAGGTCAGAGGAAATAAAGGTAAATAATATTTTGATAAGTGTTTTTTTAATGTATCCCCTTGTAATCTTTTAAATAATGTATGTGAGGAAATCTGAAAGTTTGCCCTTTTACATAACTTCACTTAAATAGTAGAAGGAATCATTTAAATGTCTATCACAGGCATGCACAACATACAGCCTGTGGGCCGGCCCTCACTGTGCGGCCCGCAAGGGGATTCTAAATCCTCCGCACACGGCGCTCTGTGGGCAGCCCAGAGCCCTTTGAATCCTGTCCACGGCTGGGAATCAGAGGGCTCTGGGCTGCCTGCAGCGGCAGGGAGCCCCAAGCCCTTTAAATCCCAACTGCTGCCGGGAGTCAGAGGGCTCTAGGCTGCCCGCAGAGATTCCCAGCCATGGCTGGGATTTAAAGGGCTCAGGGCTCTCCGCGGCTGCCGGCAGCCCAGAGCCCTTTGAATCCCAGCCTGCGGCCGCTGATTACCCCCTCCCTGGTCCCTTGCCCCAACTGCCCCCCAGGGTCCCCACCCCCTATCTAAGCACTGCTGGTCCTTGTCCCCTGATTCCCCTCTCCCGAGACCTCTGCCCCTAACTGCCCCTTGGGACCCCAGCCCCTATCTAAGCCCCCCTTCTCCTTGCCCCCAACTTCCCCCCAGACCCCACCCCCTACCTGTCCCCTGATAAACCCCTGGGACTCCCATGCCTATCCAACTGCTGCCTGTCCCCTGACTGCACCTCCAAACCTCCACCCCATCCAACCCCCCTGCTTCCTGTCCCTTGATTGCCCCCCGGAACCCCTTACCCCTTCTCCAATCCCGAGCCCCCTTACCGTGCCAGTCAGGCCAGCGTGTCTGGCTTCGTGCAGCTCCAGACAGTTGCTGCCGTGCTCCTCCGTGGAGCCCACAGCCCCCCCGACCCTCCCCCGCACCTGCCTTCCGGATTTGAACATCTCAAAATTCAGGAGTGCTCAAGCTCAGTTTGGGCAGCTGTTACTTCATTTCTCCCAAATCAAATATACTGATCCACTGTAACTTGCTGTAGAAAAATTAGGATAAAATTGAGCAAGAAATGCTTATTAGGACTGGAATTGCCATTTTCAACAGCCATTGCCTTTTTGTTTGTTTAAAAGGAAGACAGTGATATCGCATCGGCAAATTCCCCATAGAAAGAAAGAGTGGAACAAAAGAATAATAAAGGCACCTCAACTTTTCCTCATTTATGGAGGACAGTCTTATAATATGCATCCAGATATCCTCCAATCACACAAGCTGAAAATTGTTCCACTTTACTGCAGCTCTGTAACCATATGGGAACCAATCCTGTCGGTGTTTTGTGCACATCCAAAATTCCTGCTGAATGACCCACCCTGGGAGCGAGTTACCAGTGACCGAGGGCTGGGGCGGCAGGAGGTGTGTGTGTGGGGGGGCACTGATGGGGGAAAGCCCAGGGCTGGGGCAGCAGCGCGGTGGGGAGAGGGCACTGGTGTGGAGGAAAGGGGGAAACCCAGTGCTGAGGTGGCAGGGTGTGTGGGTGGGTGGGCGGAGAGCCCAGGACTAGGACAGCAGGGCAGTACAGGGGGAGCCCAGGGCTGGGACGAGGGGCAGCTAAATTTTTTTTTTGCTAGGGGCAGCAAAAAGCCTAGAGCTGGCCCTGCCGGGTTCCCCCAGCCGCCGGAGCCCCGGGCCCTTTAATTTGACCCTGAGGGCTCTCAGCCACCTCTTCAGCTGGGAGGCCCTGGTTGATTTAAAATAAAGTATCACCTCCCCACCCCCAACCTTCCTTTTTGGCCCACAGCTGTTTTGGTGGGGCGGCACTGGGGAAGGAGGGTTTGTTTCCGCAGGGCTGGGTGGCCCTGGGGTGAGGTGTTTCCATGAGGGCGGGAGGTTTCGGCCCTCAGCTGTTTTCTTTGGAGTAATGTGGCCCTCACCGCTTTACGAGTTGTGCAGGCCTGGTCTATCATATTTCTGCTAGTTTTATCACAGTAGACTCTAGTAGTTCTACCAATTTGTAGTAAATTTACCATACGTTTCTGAGTTCGTAGATGACTTAGGGATCTCTTTATTGCTACTTTTTTGAGCAATATTCTACAGGTTGGTAAAAGAATTAGTTCTGCATTAAAGTTCAGATAAGATTTGTTATGCTTTTCTCTCTCTCAACTTCTCTCTCTCTCTCCCTTTGTGTTGTTCCTTTGATGCTTGGTTAACTGTAGTGATACTAAGGTACTTGCTGTGTTTGCTGACATAAACTTAAATATAAGACAGCAGAGAGAGAATCTTGAGGATGAGCAGCAAGTCCCATACTAGATTTTAAGACACTGTAAATATATTCAAATGACAGCCCTCCCATCTGCCACATGCTGCATTTTATTTCGTATTGAAAATATGTCTGAAGGATGAGTGGAGAATTTTACGGGAAGTCTCAAGCACTATGCAGGCATATTTTAAGGATAATCCAAGCTCTCCTACTGTAAATACAAATTATATTAAAAAAACAAAGGAAATCCATATTAAAATGTTATTCAGGTTGCAGAGTTAAACGCTAGGAAGTTAGGAAATGCCTGTGCAAAGTTAATTTGGCCCCCTGGTCTGCATTGTTATATAGTCTTTAATTATATGATCACATACTAGTTTTTCTGCCTCATTCGGTGCACAGGATGGACAGTGCTCAGTTAATGTCTTATTCAATATTTTGTTTCATTCTTATTGATCAGAGCATGGTCCAGGCCTTATTTACTTTACAATATGCAAACCCTGCTCTGAATACAGAATTATTAATTTTCTCATGGGCTTTTCTGTAGTGCCCACCAATACGGCATTTGAGTGCATCACAAACATTAATTTTTCACAAGACCTGTGTGAGATGAGAGGTGGTGGTTATTACTATTTTACACATGGGGAACTGAGACACAGATTAAAAGCAAAATTGTTGAAAGCGTCCATTAATTTGGGGTGCCCAAGCTGACCCGTAGGGCTTGATTTTTCAGAATACTTAGCATTTTATAGCACTCTGTATTTTCCAAACAGAGCTGCCATTCACTTCAGTTTCAGTTGTCAGTGCTCAGTGCTTTTGCAAATCAGATCCCAGGTGTCTCAAGCTGGATACCTAGAAATTAAGGGCCACATTGTGCACACTTGTGACAATTCTAGTTTCTGTGACTTGTTCAGCATCATGTAAAAACTCTGTGGCAGAAGTAGGGATAAAATCCAATTCTCCAAGATATCATTCAGCATATGAGGCCAAAACAAGGTTGCAAGGGATTTCCTAACTTTTGAGTGTTTGACTTTACAATTTTAACATTCTTTTAACATAGTTTTAAAAATGCAATTTTCTAATTTTTTAAAAAAACTTAAAAATCGGGGAAAATATGGAACTATATTGACCACCCACCTGGGTCACCAGTAGGAATGGGATCTTCAGATCTACAGCACAGTCCTCTATCACTTGAGCTAATGATGTAACTGGTAGCAGTTGAAGGCTGTTATCTTCTGTGTGGGCCTGCCATTTGAGGGGAATGGAGACACACACTTTGCCAAGAGGGGTTGCAACTATTTGCCATACGGGAAAGGAATGTTGTGACTCAGGAATAATGGGTTCAATTCCAAGTGCGGGAGGGGAATGTGCTTTAGTTGTTCCAGACTCTTCCCTCTCTCCCTTCCAGCCTGACCCTGTCCATTTCTGCTCCCATTCCCTTCCCCTGCTTCTATCTCCCAACTCCACAGTGTCTCCCCAGACCCAATTCCTCCCCTTTTTTTCTCATGCCTGTGTCCCCTGTTCCTGCCCATCTCTCTCTCCCCCCCACCTTGAGTCACTCCTATTCTTCCACCTTCCCTCTGCTTCTATCCTTCTCCCATCCTGGGCTCCTGCCTCTGCCCTCTTTTGTTCCTATCCTCCTCCTCATTCTGCCCCCCTTCTGTCTCCTACATATAACACCACACCCATAGACTCCTGTTCCCCATCTCTTCCCCTCTTCTGCTCCTGTCACTGCATCTCTTCCCCCTTCTCTTTTCCCCCCAAATTCCTCCCCCCTTGGAATTCCAGTGAGGCTGCTTCCTCCTCCATGCCACATGGGTGCCAGCAGCAGGAGCAATGACAGCACAGGGGGGATGGTCTCCCTACTCTCAGTTCTGGTGCTCAGCATCACAGCAGTCCTTGACAGCAGGGAGGTGCACTGCCCCTACTGCTCCAGCCTAGAGCATGTTGATTACAAACGGAATCTCTAGTTGCCAAACTCTGACAAGTCTTTATGGAACATGTTAAAACAGAGATAATTCAAAAGCTTATAATTTAGCCAAATTTGGGCAGTTTTTCTTGAGAACAGTAAAAAGCATAACCCTGACACCAGGGCAACCACACTGCCAAATTTAATATCTGCACAAAGGATGGAAGTGCTAGAACTTCTCAATGAAATGGTTGTAAGAATATTTTTAGCATGGACAAAGCCTATTTTCTTAACCTCTTTCTCAGAAATGGCTTAACTATTTTCAACTAAACTTTTCAATAATAATAAATACACTGCTACCTCAATATAACGCCACCCGATATAACACGAATTTGGATATAACGCGGTAAAGCAGTGCTCCGGGGGGGGCTGCGCACTCCGGTGGATCAATATAACATGGTTTCACTTATATCGTGATAAGATTTTTTGGCTCTCAAGGACAGCATTATATCAAGGTAGAGGTGTAATCAATAAGAACTCAGCCTGAGACATGTACCTGGCATTCAAAATTTCACCCTGAGTAGTTAAAATTTGGCAAAGTTATAAGCAGCTGAAAATGGGGTCTTATAATAAGAAGTTTCTGGCAACTATAGATGTCACTACTTGTACTGTCTATCATGTCTTAGTAGCTTTATATTCTTCTGCTCTGTCCTTCCTGCAATATTATATTATATTATATATTTTCCAGTTTTTCAGGTAACCCGTGCTAAATGTGTTATATTGGGTTGCGTTATATTGGGGTAGAGATGTACTTGAAAACATTTCACTGTGTTCTTAAAATATATGAAAGTGAATCTAATTGCACAGGCCAATTTTGTCCAACCCACTACAGCTTCAGGAAGCTCAAAATGTAGTAAAACCATAGCTGTCTCCTGAGTGGGAAAACCCTTTCTTTTGGAGAGTTATATTTCTTTGCAATCTCTATGGCAGCATTGAGGGGGGAACTGTGAGAGAGTTAGGGGTGTGACTTACATGCATCCATTGATAACACAAACAGCATTGTGTGGAATATACTGGGACGCAACTGCATTTTCAGTTCCAGAGATAGCCTTCCAAGCATCACCCACTCGTGGTGCTATAATGTGCTGTCACTCAGAGTTGATTGTGTTGAATCATAGGGTTAGAGGGGACCACAAGGGTCATCCAGTCTAACCCTGTGCCAAGATGCAGGATTTGTTGTGTTGAAACCATCCAAGACAGATGGCAATCCAGATCTTCATGAAATCTTCCTTCCTCTCCTTTCTTAAATGCTTTGATGAACAGTAACCCTTAACATCGTAACAACCCATAGCCCAGTTCAAGCCCTACTATGACAACAGGGATGTTATTGGTATGGGTGACATCCACAATTGCAGGATAAAGTCAGTGTATATAGTATAATTGTTTTAAACATATGCTGTGATTTTATGTATGAGTTTCGTGAGCGGTCTGAACCCATCATTCCACTTTAAGCTCTTGCTGTCTGCTTCCCTAGATTGTCATGTCACCACTGCTCCATGAGTCCTTTCATGACTCATCATTATTATTAGTAGTATTATTTTATTATTTTATTTTATTAAGAAATATTTATATTATGGTAGTGCCCAACACCCCCAGTCAGGATTGGGGCCCATTGTGCTAGGTGATATATAAACATAAAAACGAGATAATCCCTGGCCTGAAAGGTTTACAGTCTGTCACTGGAAGGCAGTATTCATGGGTGACTGGATGGGTCAGAAGATGATAGCAGAATATAGTCATTATTTTCTTGGTCACCTGTTTGAATCTTGTCTGCATCAGTAATAAAACTCATTATGGGATAGCTGTTGGTGCCATCTGAAATGAATTGGTGCTTTCTCTAGGTTCTATGGGACAAGTGAGTATCAAGCAGATGTTTTCCTTGAGTTTTCCTAGTGACCCTCTGCTGTTTTTCCAGAGTGATTACAGATAATTTCATAGATTCCAGGGCCAGAAGGGGACCATTGTGATAATCTAATCTGACCTTCTGCATAACACAGATCACAGGCTTTCCATGAATTAATTCCTGTTTCAAGTCTAATAGCGGTGGTTGAAACAGAACATATCTTTTAGACAAGCATCTTGATTAAAAGAATGATAGTGGTGGAGATTCGACCACAACCCTGATAAGTTGTTCCAATGGTTAATTACCCTCACTGTTTAAAAAATAATAATAATAATTAAAAAAAGTGACACCTTATTTCTAGTCTGAATTTGTCTAGCTTCATCTTCCAGCCATTGGTCTTTGTTGTACTTGTATCTGTATAAATGAAGGGTCTTCTGTTGTTAATTTTCTATTCCTCGTGTTAGATACTTATAGACTATGATCAAGTCACCCCTTAACCGTTCAGCTCCTTGAGTCTGTTGCTAGAAGATATGTCTTCCAGTCCTGTAATGATTCTCCTGGCTCTTCCCTGAACCTTCTCTAATTTTTCAACATTCTTCTTGAATTGTGGACACCAGAACTGGACACAGTATTCCAGTAGTGGTTGCACCAGTGCCAAATACAGAGGTAATATAACCTCTCTGCTATTCAATATTCTGCTGTTTGTACGTCCAAGATTACATGAGCCCTTTTGGCTGCTATGTTACACTGGGGCCTCACATTCAGCCTATCATTCACCATGACCCCCAAGTCTTGTTCAGAGTCACTGCTTCTACAGATAGAATCCCCCAGCCTGTAAATATGGTCTGCATTATTTGTTCCTAGATGTATACCCTTATACTTGATTGCATTAAAACACATATTGTGCCCAGTTTGCCAAGTGATCTATATAGCTCTGTTTCAGTGACCTATCCTTTTCATTATTTATCACTGTCCCAAACTTCGCAACATCTACAAACTTTATCAGTGATAATTTTATGCTTTCTTCTTGGAAACCAGTTAGGTAGAAAGCTAGTTCAGATTATTATTTCAGAATACATTATCTTACATTTATCGGCACTGGATTTCATCGGCCATTGTGTTGACCATTCACTTCTCTTTGTTAGATCCCACATAATTTCCTCAATGTCTTCTCTAGTGGTTGTCAAACCCAAGTAATTTTGTTTTATTTTTGGATGTGCCCCCTTAGTGTTCACCACCTTTTCCAGATCAATATTAAATATCTGATCAACATTTTAAAAGTTTAATTGTATATAATAAATACCAGTAGTAATACAGCATCCTGGGGCACCCCATAGATGATCTTTTAACATGTTGATAATTGATTATTCATTCCCACTCTTTTTGTTTGGTCTCTTAGTTGTTTTCAAGTCATAACAGTACTTTACTTCAACCCTATGGCTACTTAGTTTACACAGTAGCCTTTTCTGAAAGACTTTGTCAAAGACTTTTTATAATCCAAGTAAATTATATCAATTTGTTGTCATTTACTCACTCTTATGTTGACATGATCAAAGAATTCCAGAAAATTAGAGGTCACAGTTTTCTTCTACAGAGGTCATGCTGATATGCTGCATCCTGTCATGTTCACTTACAGGTTTGTTTGTTTGATGATCATTTCAAACTTTACTGGCTGGAGGGAAGGCTCACTGTACTGTAATTCCAGGCCTTCAGTAGGACCTTTTTAAAAACAGTTTTAGCATTTGCTGCCCTCCAGTCTTCTAATATATTAGCTTCAGAACTCTTGAATGTATACCTTCCAGGTCTGGTGTCCCTTCTTTGCTCTTTTGATTTGAATTTTTTTTCCTGAAACACCATTTTTTGACACCTCACTTGTTTATTAGAACATAATTATGTCCATACTGGGTCAAACCAGTGCTCTGTCTAGCCCAGTATCCTGTCTTCTGGCAGGGGGACCTTCTAGCATTAGAGAACCCAGACTTATGGTGGAGTCAACGCCTTCCCAGCTTCTGGCTCCCAGAGGCTCCCAGTGTGGCTATGGACCTGGGAAAAACTCCCTATGAGGACAAGCCAGCTGTGAAAGCCTCCCAAAAGGCGAGTGAACGCCGCCTGTCTCCGGAGCTGAGGCACAGCTCTTTGGTCTTTGCATCAACCCAGGTTGCTGTTTCACCGCCACAGATCACTGGCTCTGCCTTCTCGTTGAGACTTGCCCAGAAGGCGGCGCCAGTCACCATATGGTTAGCATTGGTCATCCACCTGACAACTCTCTCCAAGACATCTGTCGTTGTCACCTAGACCATCGGAAGGTTTCCCAACGCGGTGCCGCTCCCCCAGCTCCCAGCATGAGTCCCTCTGCTCAAGGCATCGTTCACCCACAGCAACGATTAACAATGGCCCCGCTGTGGTCACTGGAGGAGGATTCTTCCAGCCGCGAGTGGGAGTTCAGCCCCTCGCTGAGACAGCATCATTATGACTGGGCTCCTGAGACTGCATCCACCTCTGCTATGCCAGTCTAGCAACAGGGCCAGTGGCCAGTGCAGTGGCCCTACTGGAATGCCTGGGGCATGCTTATTATGCTGATGCTTCCTTTGCATCAATCTTTGGGCACCATGTCAGACAAGACAGATGGTACCAACAGCACCAGGCTCGATGCATGAGGTGCAAGCGGACACTGGGGTGGAAGGGTAGGTGCCCACTCCGAGACCTCCTTCCCCCATAGGGGACGAAGCCCTGGGCCTCTCTTGAGTTAGCCCACCAGATGATTTTAAGACACATCAAGCCCTGCTCTGAAGGGTGGCCACTAATTTAGGCCTAGAGGCGGAAGAGATGGCGGAGCAATGAGACACTTTGTTTAATGTACTCTCCGCATCAGCCCCCGCACATGTCACACTTACGGTGCATGAAGGGGTCCTAAAGATTGCCAAAGCCCTCTGGCAAACCCCATCGTCAATCCCACTGACCTCCAAGAGGGTAGAAAAGAAGTATTTCATCCCAGCCAAGGGTTTGAATTCTTGTACACTCACCCGCCTTCCGGGGTTGTTGGTCGTTTCTGTGGCCAGCGAGAAAGACAAGCAAGGACAATCTAGTTCCATCCCAAAGAATAAGGAGGCCAAGAGACTGGATTTTTTTTTTTGGAAGAAAAATTTATTCCATGGCTATTTTTCAGTTCAGAGTTGCTAACCACCAGACTCTTTTGGGGAGATACAACTTCAACTTATGGTACTCCCTCTATAAGTTCAACGACTCCATGCCCCAGGATGCGTCCCAAGAATTCGGGACTCTTGTTGAGAATGGTACTACAGAGGCTTGGTGTTCCCTCCAAATGGCATGGGACGCAGCTGATTCAGCGGTCAGAGTGATTGTCTCAGCGATGGTCATGAGGTGCAGTTCCTGGCTTCAGTCCACAGGCCTGTCCCCAGAGATGCAGTGTTCAATTCAGAATCTCCTGTTTGATGGGATTGGTCTCTTTTCAGAACAGACAGGTGCGAGGCTGCATGGACTGAAGGACACTGGGGTTGCATACGCCTCAGTCAGCGAGGAAACATTTCTGGCTACCCCCACTGCCAAGGCCTTGGCAGTCTCGACAGGAGTGTGCAAGGAGAAGGGATAGGGACATGAGTTTTAGTTGTTGCCGCCCTTCCTCCTCCCATTCACCTTTGAACCTGGCCCAATGAAATATCACAGGAGACAGAAGAGAGCGTTTTGAGGGTGCACTCAAGAGCAACGCCCTAGTCAACCCCGGATCTGCTTCATCCTTTCCTCAACTGTCTTCATTCTTACTGTTGCAGGTAACCTCAGACCATTGGGTGCTAGAAATTGTATCTCTGGGCTACACCCTCCAATTCTTGGCCACCCCCCCTCCCTGCACACCCTTTCCTGGTCCCTCTTCACGAACAACACCTCGTTCAGGAGGTAGACAACCTCCTGCACTGGGGGCAGTGGAAGAGGTCCCTCAGGAAATGAGGGGTAAATGGTTTTACTCCCGTTATTTCCTAATCCCAAAGGCTAAAGGGGGCCTAAGACCCATTCTGGACCTGCGGCTACTCAACAAATATCTCAAGAAGTTGAAGTTCCACGTAATTTCTTTGGCCTCCATTATCCCCTTCCTGGATCCGAGAGACTGGTAGATACACAGCTCTCGACTTGAAAGATGCTTATTTTCATATTTCCATCTTCCAAGGACACAGATGGTTCCTCCGTTTTATAGTGGACCAGCGTCACTTCCAATTCACTGTGCTACCCTTTGGCCTCTCCTCAGCCCCGAGAGTATTTACAAAATGTATGGCCCTGGTAACTGCTTACATGAGATGTCAGGGAGTCCAGGTCTATCCTTATCTCAGCAGGTCACTGAACCAAGTGCAGAACAGTCTCGATCTGGTGCGTTCCAGCTGTTGCGACCTGGGCCTGTTAGTGAATGAAAAGAAATCAACACTTATACCAGTGCAACGAAGAGACTTTATAGGGCCGGTCCTCCACTCCACGCGGGCTAGAGTCTTCCTTCCAGAGGCTCATTTCCGAGCCATGTCGGATATGATCGCATGTGTAAGGGGCAACCCGCTTACCACTGCCTGTTCTTGCTTAAGGTTGTTAGGCCACATGGCAGCTTATATTTATGTGGTCCCTCATGCCTGGCTCCACCTCCAGTTGCTGCAGACGTGTCTGGGTCAATTTACATTCCCAATAGGCATGACCTAGACCTGGTAGTCAAGGTGCCCGGTGACATACAGTCGTCACTGGCATGGTGGTTGGACCCCGGATAAGTGTTGCAGGGAGTTCCTTTTGTGACCCCATACCCGTCGCTAACTCTGATTTCCAACACCTTGGACCTGTGCTGGGGAGCACTCCTGGGCGAACTCCTCACTCAAGGCTGCTGGTTGGGGGTCGACTGCTCCCTCCACATAAATGTCAGGGAACTCAAAGCGATTCACTCGGCCTGTCAGACTTTTCAGTCCCACTTGAAGGGCAAGGTGGTTCAGGTCCTGATGAACAACACCCCCTCAGTGTTTATATCACCAAGGCAGGTTATCATCCCTTAGCCAAGAAGCTCTCTGGTTCTGGGACTTGTGTGCAGCATGCCATTCATTGTGTGGCAGCACACCTATCCAGAACCAGGAATGTACTAGCAGATCGCCTCAGCAGAGCTTTCTTGTCTTGCCACAAATGGTCACTCCCCTAAAAGTGGGGATCTCACCTAGTGGACTTGTTCGTGACTCATCAGAACAGGAAATTTCACATGTTCTGCTCTTTTGGGGGGGGATCGACGGGCTCCTTGTGAGATGCCTTCTTACTCCCATGGTCGGGGGCTTTAATGCACACATTCCCACCAGTGCCACTGCTTCACAGAGTCCTCATGAAGATCAAGCGGGACAGGGCCAAAGTGATCCTAATAGCTCCAGCTTGGCCTCACTGACACTGTTTCGGCACGCTGATGGACCTGTCGGTGATGACCCCACAGCAGCTGCCTCTCTGGCCGGATCTCCTATCCCAGAACCAGGACAGATTCGAATGCAGGAGACTATTTGTGCTGCGCCTAACAGCTTGGTTGCTGCATGATTAACTGCTGAAGAGCAGGAGTGTTCGGCCCACGTTCAGCACATCTGACTGGGGAGCAGAAAGCCCTCCACCAGAGCAACCTACCTGGCCACATGGAAATGGTTCATGTGCTTGGCTTCGACTCAAGGCCTGGAGCAGGTTTTGCTGCAGTTGATCCTGGACTACCTTCTGCATCTCAAGCTCCAGGGCTTGTCCCTTTCATTGATTTAAAGTCCACTTGGCCACCATATCAGCCCTTCACCTTCCTTTCCAGGGCAGGTTGGTCTTTGCTATGACGTGACAGTCCGGTCTTGAAAGTTATGGAGTGACTCTATCCCCATGTCCAAGACCCCATCCCCATGTGGGACCTGATTCTGGTGCTCGCATGGCTCATGAGGGCTCCCTTCGTAGCCTTGGCATCCTGTTCTCTTCTTCTGCTATTCTGGAAGGTGTCATTTCTGGCGGTGATGACATCTGCCCAAAGGGTCTCTGAGATTAGGGCACTTACTTCGGAGCCACCTTATATGGTGTTCTTCAAGGTCCAGCTGAGGCCACACTCACCTTTCCTAACCAATGTGATTTTGCAGTTTCACATGAGCCAGGACATATTCTTGCCAGTCTTCTTCCCAAAGCCTCATAAGTCTGAGGAGGAATGTAGGTTGCACTCCCTGGACCTCAGGAGAGCTCTAACCTTCTATATCAAAAGGACCAAACCATTCCGTAAATCAACGCAGCTGTTTATCACGGTAGCAGATAGGATGAAAGGTCATCTGGTGTCCACCCAGAGAATTTCATCATGGATCATCACCGGCATCCGATTTTGCTATGATCAGGCGAAGGGGCCTCTTCTATTGATTGTAACCGCCCACTCAACTAGGGTGCAAGCCGCAGCGGCCTGCCTGGACCAGGTGCCAATTCAAGATATCTGCAGGGTCACCAGCTGGTCGTTTATTCACATGTTCACATCTCACTACACGCTTACTCTATTGATAACAATGAAAGAGACGAGGTAGGTGAGGTGATATCTTTTATTGGATCAACAGATTTTGCCTTCCACCAACAGAAGTTGAACATCACAGAGCTCTTCCTCAAGTCTGTATAGATAAAAGTGTGTACCTTCTACTAACAGAAGTTGGTCTAATAAAAGATATATTACCTCACCTACCATGTCTCTCTCATATCTTGAGACCGACACAGCTACAACACTACAAACTATTGATCACACTGTTTATCACAATATGAAATGATACTGTACTACTTCCTTATTAAAAGGGGAAAATAGTGGAGTTCAGCTATATCATGTATTTTGAGAAGCTTATTTAATAAATTCCAAAATTTCAACAAGGTTAAAAAAAACACAACATTTTATGAGGAAAAAGGAGGACTGATTCCAGAGATTTGGACATTTTGGCCTTTAGCAAGTCACATCTGCCCTGATATTCTTTTCTTTTCTTTTTGTCCTGGTAGGGAAGTATAGCTTATAATGCCTTGGTAACTGACTCATTTGAAAAAGGAAATTAATTGTGAGCAATAAGAAATAGGATGCACTGGTTTCTTAGTTTAAGGATTAAGAAGGCAGAATAATTTAAATGGAAGTAAGCTTACACATTTCAAAATCAGCAAATCCAGAAACAGGAACAGAAAGTAGAATTTAAGCAGTTGGTATATAATAAACACATTGATGTTTGTGCTGCAGGTGGGTGTAATTTTATATACAACTAAGCAAAACTATTAAAATCCCTTTTGCTTTTCCTTTTTGTATGCACATGCAAAACATGAAATTTAAGGAGCCATAATCCATTAACTGCTAAGATTTATAGTTGTTTCTAGAACACTGAAAGTAGCTTTTACAATAATTGTAAAATGTAAAGTAATGGCAAACAGGTTCACGTTCAGTATAATGATTAGATAACTAGGGAAAAAGAAGCAATTATGTGTTCCTGGACCACACTGGAGGTGGAAAGCAAGAAAAGCATGTGGTATGACTGCATATTATTAAAAATGTAACACTTTATATTTACTTTGCACTTAAAAGTTTGAATGATCTGGCTAACAGAAATAGACAATCTAATACACATGGTTTGGAATATATTAAAAATGTATACAAGACAAATCACTGTTTTATAGTCTTTCTGCAATGTAGTAAATTTGCATGGCAGGTTTGATACATAACAAATTTGCATAATATTTACATGGGATTTTCATTGTGCTAGTTCAGTTCTTTCAACCACTTTTCTTACATGTGCCACCACTCCATTATATACCTGTGGGGGTGCTTAAAAAAATTGGGGTTGGGAAGATGGGAATTGGAGGGAGAAATAAGACAGAGATGTAAGACAAAGGTCTGTAATCACAGAAATGAAAAACTAGGAAAAATCTAGTGACAATTGTGTGTAACTGTTAAGGTTGAATGAGGGGAGGAGAAACCCATCCACTTTGGACTCCCACATGGGTTGTATTATATATTATTTACTTCACCATTCAAGAAGGTGGGGTGGGGGAGGCTAGATAGGAGGCAAGAGTGCTTATACCAGGGGTTCTTATATCCACTGCTGTGTTAAAATGAAAAATACTCACTAATGTGCTTTGATTTGTATGTAGTGCGTTACCGCTGACCTTTTTGGAATATTTTAGTGGACAAATGAATATTTTCAATATTTATTTTTCCTTTTTAGTGTTGTAACATGTATTTCTCTGCTATTTCTCTACATAGAAAAACTCAGTTTTGAAATGGAAAGGTGAATCTGGTTTGGGGTAGGGAGAGAGTAGGAAGCAGAGGAAGTTGGGAGAATCAGCAGGTATTGAGTAGTAGGTTGAAAGTCCCCACCAGAAGTGTGTTTAATTTGCCCTTTCTTCTGTACCACCATTTTGTTGCTGCTGTGGAAATACTGTAGTTAAAAGTTCATTGATTAAGAATCTATGTAAATCCCAGCTGTGAAATCTCTATGGAGAAAAGAGGTATTTTCCATTGGGATTATATTTCTTCTTCTTCGAGTAGATGCAGATGTGTATTCCACTTAGATGTGTGCATACCCAGCATGCTAGAGCCAAAGACTTTTGCCTAGCAGTACCCGTAAAGGGGTGGCATTTGTACCCCGTGGCTGTGGACTCTCCCCTGGGTATCTGAGGTGGTGCTCCCTGGACCCTTTAAGTGTCTTCTTATAGCCCCTGGCTGGAGTCGGAGCCCTGCGTGTCTGCAGTCTCAGAACCTTGCATTTGTCTTAACCCAGTTTATTTGTATGTACTTAGTTAATAGTCAGTAGATGGTGTTAGTAGATAGTCACTGTCCTTTGTGTCTCAGCGAGGCCCTCCTTAAAGAACACTGTTTGTAAAGCATTTAAAAAGAGTACTTGGATGGCACAGGACATTCACCTCAAGCAGCACCAGCTCGAACAGGCCATGTGGCCTGATCTCCTTGGGTGGAAGATTGCCCTCGGACTCGGAAAGTGCTGCCGCCTCTTGTTCTGGGTCAGGTGACTTGCCAAAGAGGCAAAGGAGCCATTCTCCATCGTCGGTGTTGAGGAATAATGGTGATAACTATGAAGAGGGCTTCCTGGTTTTGAAACTCTTGAGATAGCTCTGAACATCTAGCAAGCCATCAAGAATTTGCCCTTTGATGGCCAAATTTTGTTCTCAGACAAGACTGATGATATTTTGCACTCCTTCAAGGATTCCAAGGCTACCTTGAGGTCCTTGAGAGTGTACATGCCGTCAAGCAAGTATTCCACTATGAGGTCCAGCAGTATTGCCTGCCGCATTCCTTTGCTCAGCCTTTCCCCTCAGAACAACAGGACTACCCTAGAATGAGGAATAGATCCCACAAGAAGGAAGCAATTGGGCTCGGGCTTCGGACAGTTCACACGCCCTCCCTCAGCACAGGCCACGCACTCACTTTGACTATTTCGTCCAGCACACTGGTCCAATCGTTACACTGCCCCCTCTTCATCTTTCTGTCCCTTTGGGTACAAGCTGCCCCACTTTTACAATGCCTGGGACTTGATTACCTCCAACAGCTGAGTCCTAGATACTGTCAGATCCAGCTAAGCAGTCCAGTTCCTCTCTACGCTCCCTTCCCGTCCCTGTTCCCCATCTCTCTTCAGGGGCCCTTCTCACGAGACATGACTCATCAAGCAGGTCAGCTCTCTGTTGAAATTGGGAGTGGTGAACGAAGTTTCGCAGGAATACCAGGGCCATGGCTTTTACTCCCGGCACTTCCTGATGCCGAAATCCAAGGGCAGGATGAGACCCTTTCTAAACCTTTGTGGTCTCAACAAATTCATCAAGTACATGAGGTTCCGCATAGTCACTCTATCGACTGTCGTCCTGCTGTCTCAGAATGACAGTTCACTGTTCTGGATCTTCAGGATGCTTACTTTCATATGGTGAATCTCCATTTTGTGGTAGGAGAATGCCACTTTCAGTATATGGTTCTCCCATTCAGCCTCTCTTCTGCCCTCCAAGTCTTTGCCAAATGCATGGTATATCTCAGGAGGAAGGGAATCTACATTTTCCCATACCTCGGTGACTGGTTGCTGAAAGGTGGCTCCAGAGAGAGGGTTCTTGCCCACATCAACACCACGTTCCATTTGCTGAACCTATAGATTCATTTTAAATACTGCAAAGTCACCGCTGGGTCTCACTGAAAAATCAAGTTAATTGGGTCCTGTTAGATTACATGAGGTTGAGCGAATTCCTGCACACTGACCACTTCCAGGCAATTCAAGAGCTCTACCTCAGTCTGCAGTTTCAGTCCGCAACAGTCTGCGTGTGTTTGTACTATATGAACGAGCAAAGGGGGGGTGGGAAATTCCAGGGTACTCTACCTGGAGGCAAGCAACCTGTGGCCATTTTTGTATCAAAGAAGACATCACCCTGGTAGCAGTCCATTTGCCAGGTGTATAAAATTGTCTCGTGGGCAACTCATCTCATCAGGGTTTTCTTCCTGAGCCACGAGTGGTTCCTGAAGGAGAGTGTTCTCCGGGTCAGCTTTGCAACCTGGAGCATCCCCACAATTAACCTGTTTGTAACAAGGGAAAACAGGAAGTGTCAACTCTTCTGCTTTCGAGGGGACCTCAGCCCGGGCTCGCTGTCAGATGCGTTCCACTGCAGCTCGCAGTCGACTCTTCTGTATGCCTTTCCATCTAGTCCGGTCTTTCTTCAGATCATCCCCAAGCTTAAAGTGGTTCGGGCCAAGCTCATCCTTATTGCTCCAGTATAGCTGAGAAAATGCTGGTTCTCAGATCTCCTTGCTCTGTCAGTTCATCCTGCCATATTGCTTCCTCCATCTTAGCCTGCTCTCTCAGAACCAAGGCTGCACTTTCCATCCTGCGTTCCTGATAGCCAATACTTCAGCAAGAAGAGTGTGTGAGTTGCAGGCCCTAATGGCTGAGCTGCCTTACAAGTTCTCCAAGAACAAGATAACACTGTGACCACTTCCAAAGCTTTTATCCATGGTGGTCTCTCAGTTCCATCTGAATCAAGCAGTGTTTTTCCCTAAGCCATGCTCTTTCCCAGAGGAACAGTGCCATCATACTCTGGATGTCAGTCAATGTCTAGCCAGGTATCTATACTGAACTAAACTGTTTCATGTTTCGCCTCGTCTGTTTGCATAATGTACGGACGCAGAAAGGGGCAAGCAGTCTCTACACAGACCCTCTCTGGGGATAACGTCCTGTAGCAAGGCTGCCTATGAGATAACTTCAGCTACGCCTCCATGAGAGCGCAAGCAATGTCAGTAGTGTTCCTCAGTGACATTTCCATACTGGACATTTGCAGGGCAGCCTTGTGGTCGCTCATACATACATTTGCAGACCATTATGCTATTACCACATCTTGAAGAGTGGACACAGGCCTCGGAAGGGCAGTCCTGTGATCCATATTGCAGTAGACTCTGAGCCCTGCCTCTGGGTTGGGATACTGCTCACAGGTCACCTAAGTGGAATACACATCTGCATCTACTTGAAGAAACGGTTACTTATTGTAACTGTGGTTCTTCAAGATGTGCTGCAGACATGTATTCCAAGACCCATCCTCTGTCCTCTCTGTATTGGAGTGTACTCTCAGGGGCTTTTGGTGCAAAGGAACTGAGGGGAGATGGAGTGGTGCTCATGTAACAGGGGAGGGACCACAGGCATGAGGAGTAGGTGCTGTCCCTCTACAGGTACTACTAGGCAAAAGTGTCTGGCTCTGGCACACTGAGCATGCACACATCTAAATGTAATACACATCTGCCTCACATCTCAAAGTTACAGTAAGTAGCTGTTTCTTTCCATCTGTTTCCCGACCTCCTCTTATGACCCACCCCACCTCCAATGTCCATCTTTTTGCTGTATTCTTTGTGTCGTAGCATTCATACAGATTCAGGCATACAATAAGTGCATTGACCTGTATGCAAAAGATCATGGAGAAAAAATTAACTATCATCAGTATTATGAGAGTATGTTTTATATATGCCATAAACTTATAACATTCTTATTACTTGCAATATTTTCATCTTGGATTTTAATAACCTAATACAAAGCTTAAAACGACTCAGACGGCCCTCAAAATAAACATATTGACTGTTAAATACATAGTGTATTTGTGCACTGATCTCACGTAGAAGCATAAGAATATACATCAGCCTTTTACAGTGCAAAAAAGTTTGTATGATTCATTGCTTTCTTTACAAATACTGGTATATATCTTAATTTTTGTAGGGAGACGGCAGGTTTTTTAGTAACAGCCATAAGAGGCTACAGTTCTTAAAAACCTTCTTCTAAATCTCCTGCTATGCCTAAATTGGCCAATACTATAATTTCACCTCAAGCTCAACTTATTCTCAGGTTGCTCAGGTATCATCATGTCAGATGCTCTGTAAAAGTCCTGATGGCTAGACAGATAATCTGAGTCTTCCAGGTAAAGAAAAAGCATCACAATATGACATTTGCACAAATTAAATGCAGGCACTCTCAGTATCTAAGTGAAAAGGGCTAGTTTCCTGATGTGGCACATTCTTTTGTGCCACTGCTTTGTGTCTTCTACTGCTGAAAAAGAGAAAAAATACTTTTCTTAGGCCTTGTCTGCCCTAGGACTTTTCACATCATTTTCTAGCACTGGAAATGGCAACAATAGAAGTAAACAGAGCACAGTCATTGCCCCCACATCGTACAGGTAGGATGACATGGGATAAAAGATATCTATGCCATGTCTGTTCCAGTTCTTCTACAGTTATTGACACCAGAGGAGCAGCATGGGTACTAGATAAATGGTGAGAAAAATCCTAGTGTCGACACATCCCTAATGCATTGTTGCGGTCTGTTGTGGTTTACATAGGAGTATTACAAAAAAATATGAAATAGTATTTCAGGAAGAGATAGAGATTCTTGCAGAATAGACTGTGAGTCCAGACAGTTCATCAGGCAGTTCACCAGAGTGCTTGCTGTTCCCATTTGAAGTATTGAGAAATGGCAGATTAAGGCCTGCAAGGAAAGTTGACGCTGCTCAGCAGAGGCTCAGCACAATTCAGGTTCAGGCTCTGCATTTGTATCCTGATCACTGTAAGAATTAAAGTCAGCAGAACAGTGTAAAGGAGTTGGCGCCAACAAACTCTTGTTTATCCTTGCAGAACATCTTGAAGATTGCAATCTTCTCTTTAAAGCCAAAGCTTGGTAGGAAGATCATAGTAGGAAATACAGGTTTTTGGGCTGAGTCCTACAGTTTGATATTTGGCGATATTATATGTAAATGCAGTGTGGTGATGCTGATATGAATGTTAGACCCACTCTTAGGGGAGAGAACTCAGCACTGTAGAAAAGGAAATGCTTTTACTCGTTTCTGTATACGTGCATAGAGAAAAAGAGATGGAGGTGAACCTCAACTTCTCTCCCTCACAGCAGTAATCGTACCATAGCAATCTTCTCCCTGAACTAATGTGATACAAGACAGTGCATAGATCAGGAGTCGGCAACCTTTCAGAAGTGGTGTGCCAAGTCTTCATTTATTCACTGTAATTTAAGGTTTTGCGTGCCAATAATACATTTTAACATTTTTAGAAGGTCTCTTTCTATAAGTCTATAATATATAACTAAACTATTGTTGTATGTAAAGTAAATAAGGTTTTTAAAATGTTTAAGAAGCTTCATTTAAAATTAATATGCAGAGCCCCCCAGACTGGTGGCCAGGACCCAGGCAGTGTGAGTGCCACCGAAAATCAGCTCGCATGCCACCTTCGGCACGCGTGCCATAGGTTGCCTACCTCTGGCATAGATGCTCGAAATGAGTACTAGCTTACTTGGTACATACTCTAAATGTAGGCTTCTGCCAAAGAGTTATAAAGACTGAAATGTGTGAGCTCCCTGGTTTTTGCAGTCACATGAGATACATGAGATACATATTATAAGTGGGTTGACTTGAAAAAGGAAGAGGTGAGTAATGGCATTGAAGGCTACACTTCTCACCTGGGACTCTGGGGCCCCCTCAGGGGTTGCAAATAGGTTTCAGAGTGTCTGCCAAAATAAATCAGAAAGCATACAAAAATAAAAGCCATTTCATCACGCATTTTCTGTGTTTCTCTCTGGAGATGTAGAATACCCTGAAGTACTCCCTTTCCCCAATGGCTAACAAATCCCCAGTGTTTTAAGACTGTTTTTACAACAAGAATCATTTGATAAGGCTTACTTTTCCATAAAAACTACGCAGACCGAACGCCGCTTTGTATTCATACATGTACTGGATAATGATGATGATGTGATTAAGGTAAATGAGAATTTTGAACTAAGATAACTAGTATGTAAATATATTTCCTTGATTATAATGCACTGCTGTAGTAATAATCAGGCTGTGCTACTCTTCTTAACATGACTACCTTTTAAACTATTTTTAAACAAAAGTTAGTAAGAGTTTTGAATGTGTGTACTGCAAATGAAATCCTACTGTTGAGAACAAAAGTTAACAAAAGATATGCTATGTGAGGTAGGACTTGTCATATTTATTGCATCTAATGACTGTGAAGATAAATTGTCCAAGAAAATATCTAGATAACATACTAGTTACAACAGGGCATGTTAGTAGCTCTCATGGTCTTTTTGCAAATTTTTCCAATTTTACTTAAAAAAAACAAAAAACCCTCAAACACATGCTGTTCTCCCTGAAGCAGGTGTTTTCTTCATCTTTTTCTGCATTCCACCATGTTCTTGGATTTTTGCAGCCTTAAACTGTGTCCAGTTGTGTAAAAGGAGATGGGGGGAATGCCCTAGAAGTGCAGAATGAATTGTAAAGATACATACTTTTTTTCTAGTAAATACTGAAAATCCTGTCCAATTGAAGCATAATTTTTATGAATTGGAACATTAAATTGTAAATATAATGTTAATTTGTACACATGTCACTAGTAGAACATATGGAAAAATAGGAATGTATTAGAAAAGTAGGTATTTGCAGACACTAATGAAGTTAATTGCTCTCATTTGGGTACCTTATTTTCCCAAATCCCCGAAAGAATGGACTTTTCTATTTCTTTAATTAAAAATAAGTTTGATATGGTTAATATTATAACCTGTTTTTCTCCCTGGTTTGCTATACATAGAAATTATTTATAGAGCCACTCCTAGGAATCCAGTACTAGTAAGCATATTAGTAAGCTGAAAGTTGCAAAGAGGGTGCCAATATTATAAAATTAAAAAACGCTCCTAGCCATACATTGAGATGATTTAAGCTTTTACAGTTTATCATTATTTCCCTTTCAGTTTCTTTTTTGATTACATAGCAAGAACCTATTTTCTCCATTTATAGAGGCGTGGAGGATAAAGCACACAGAATAATTATCGCAGTGGAGAATTTAATTTTTAAATAGCATTAGCTAAACAGATTTTGATTGGTTGGATTACAAACTAAACTTCCAGTGAAATATCAACAGCACGCAATGATAGCTGTGAGTTATATCCCATGAATAGATAATTTCCCTTAAATTAGGTGTTTTATGGGGATAAAAAAAAAGCTAAAACCTAAATATTCTGCTGTTTACCAAAGTGTGCTTTTTAAAATGTAATATTTATATTTTAAGATGGCATCTAGGAATATTTTGGTGAATATTAAATGTTGCAAAGGATTCTGGGACACCTTTGCTGTAATGTCATCACTGACGTATTGCATTTGTATTGATATTTCCATGATGATTTCTGTATGTGGATGACTGAATTTGAGGCAAATACTTAGAGTTTCAGAGGATTTGGATAATGTTACGCTGTAGGGTTGGAAATCTCTTTGAATACTGTGTTGCAAATGGACAAAGACACAGTTTCAATGCATTTATTAGGCCTCTGCTGTAGGAGCAAGGAACAATAAACCGTCTTTTTTTAAGTTGAGATCTTGGAACAGGCTGCTCTAATAAATCCTGGGTTTAAGAAGAGTGGTACGTGCTGCAGTGGTGAAGTTGTTTGTTCATCTGGAATGTATTAGAATCTTGATTAATAAGAAGACATCTGCAGTTTTACATAAAAAGCAGAGCAGGCAGTTTGGCTGTTGTAAATGGAAATGAGGGAAGAAAAGCCAAATGTATACAGTGTTGTTGTTTAGCTTTCATTTCCATGAATTATTATTATTATTTATTGCTAACAACAAAGCAAATTGGTGTCATATTTTATCATGAAGGGCTGCAAAGCAGTTTATTAAACAGACTTTATGGGCCTTATCTGATCTCTCACCAGTGTATATCAGAAGTAAAACCACTAAAGTCAATGGAGTTACACTGGTGTAAAAGTGGCTTAAATGAGATCATAACTGGGACTGTGACCTCCAGGCGTATCTTTCTTAGGAAACAAATCTTAAGCTTTGGAGTAGCTGATGACCCTCTGTTAGATGAGGGTGTAAGTAGGGTGAACAAATCAGATCAGTAAATAAGATAAAAGTTGTCAAAGCCTGAAAACCAACCAAAAACACCTAATTACTCCTGCAATTAAAAAAAATTTAACATGATGCCGGAGTGGAAGCCAATGCAGTTTTTAAAAAATGGAGTGTTACAACTGGAATAAATAATTTAGCAGAGAAAATAGAACTACTGTAAACAAAGTTTCAGGCAAATTATTTCCTATTTAGATATTGGGGAGTCCAGTGAATAAATAATTACTGTAATAATTGCGGGAAATCACAAATACATTGTTATCAGTCTATAAATGTGCAAGTTCCGATAAGATGAAAATAACTCACTTCAACAAAGAAGGGTGATAATGTTAATTGATTAAAAAAAAAAAAGTACTCAAGTAATACATCAGCAATGTATTCAGTAGAAGAAAGTGAGTTGATTGTTGCCAAAAATGATTAAGAATAGGGGGGAGAATTTTCACTACCTAGTGCTGAAATCCTGACCAAAGTAGTTTGACCTTTTTGGCACTAGGAATATTTAGTCACCCAGTGAACGCATGATTGCTGAAAGACAAAAGAACTGTAAAAATACATCTGAAAGTTTTCTAGAGTCAAATTTGAAAACAAAAATCCACTGACCTATTAAAACATGGAACATATTTTAATACAGAGGTTATCTTGCCAACAACTTCCCTCCCATTCTTGATTGTATAACATTTCTGTGGCAACCAGAGCAGTTGCTAATAAGGAAAAGTAATATTAGGCTAGCAGTTTGAAAGGGAGATGATTGGAAGCAGAGCATTTTCCATGAGGAATCTTCAGCTCTGGAACACAATCCCCGCTCCCTGGCTCAACACAGCCTGGATCTGTTGACCTCATGCGGTTTTATGGGAAGGGTGACTTGAGGAATATTTATTTGAAGTTAGTTAATGGAGCAATTTGTATTTTAGAACACACAGCTTTGTGAAGGAAGGTAAATCTTCCTTTTTGGATATTTATCCATTTGTTTATATGTTCTTTAGAGTCCTAAATAGGCACTTTAAAATAAATTTAATATACATAAATTAAATTGTTAGGCATTCAGATTTGGCAGTGATGAACTCCATAGAGATACTTATTAATGTAAAATAAAATGACAATGTGCCTCAAAACTTTGGATACAATATTTATCAGTTGGAAATTAAAAACATTCCTAGGATAGAAGGACTTATTCAATGCAACATATCAAAGGCAGGAACTGCCATAATAGTGTTAACGTGGGGGAGATGCAATTAGCCCCTTGAGCTCTAGTACTTGAGTTAGTAAACTTTTGAGACGTTATCATAAGTTTAGTTTTGTTTTTTTTTTGCGAGCCCAAGTAAAATAGCCATTTGTTTTGAATTAGGGCTGTCAAGTGATTAAAAAAAATATCCCATTAATTGCACTGTTAAACAGTAATAAAATACTATTTATTTAAATATTTTTGGTTGTTTTCCACATTTTCAAATAAATTGCTTTCAATTATAACATAGAATACAAAGTGTACAGTGCTTACTTTATTTTGATTACAAATATTTGCACTGTAAAAAATAAAAACAAAAAAGTCTTTTTCAATTCACCTAATACAAATGTTGTAGTGCAATCTCTTTATCGTGAAAGTTGAACTTACAAATGTAGAATTATGTACAAAAAATAACTGTATTCAAGAATAAAATAATGTAAAAATTTAGAGCCTACAAGTCCACTCAGTCCTACTTCTTTTTCAGGTAGTTGCTCAGACAAAGACATTTGTTTATATTTGCAGGAGATAATGCTGCCCACTTTTGGTTCAGAATGTCACCTGAAAGTGTTTGCATGGCACTGGTGTAGCTGGCATCGCAAGATATTTATGTGCCAGAGGCGCTAAAGATTCATATGTCCCTTCGTGCTTGAGCAGCATTCCAGAGGACATGTGTCCATGCTGATGATGGGCTCTTCTCAATAATGATCCAAAGCAGAGCGGACCAGCGCTTGTTCATTTTCAGCATCTGAGTTAGATGCCACCAGCGGAAGGTTAATTTTCTTTTCTGGTGTTTCAGGTTCTGTAGTTTCCGCACTGGAATGTTGCTCTTTTAAGACTTATGACTGCATGCTCCACACCTCATCCCTCTAAGATTTTGGAAGGCACTTCAGATTCTTAAATCTTGGACTGAGTGATGTAACTATCTTTAGAAATCTCACATTGGTACCTTCTTTGCATTTTATCAAATTTGCAGTAAAAGTATCTTAAAATGAACAACGTGCTGAGTCATCATCCAAAATTACTATAACATTAATATATGGCAGAATGCGGGTAAAATCGAGCCAGAGACATACAATTCCCCCTCCCCCCCACAGGAGTTCAGTTATAAATTTAATTAACACATTTTTTTAATGAGCGTCATCAGCATGGAAGCATGTCTTTGGAATGGTGGCTGAAGCATGAAGGGGCATATGAATGTTTTGAATATCTGGCATGTAGATACCTTGCAGTGCCGGCTAAAAAAGTCCCATGCAAATGCCTATTCTCACATTCTGGTGACACTAAATAAGAAGTGGGCAGTATTATCTCCCATAAATGTCAACAAACTTGTTTGTCTTAACGATTGGCTGAATGAGAAGTAGGACTGAGTGGACTTGTAGGCTCTGAAGTTTTGCATTATTTTTGAGTGCAGTTATGTAACAAAAGAAATCTACATTTGTAAGTTGCACTTTCACAAGAAAGAGACTGCCCTACAGTACTTGTATGAGATGAATTGAAAAATACTGTTTCTTTTGTTTATTATTTTTACAGAGCAAATATTTATAATAAAAATAATATAAAGTGAGCAGTGTACACTTTGTATTTTGTGTTGTAATTGAAATCAATATATTTGAAAATGTAGAAAAACATTCAAAATATGTAATAAATTTCAATTGGTATTCTACTGTTAAAACTACGATTAATCGCAATTATTTTTGTAATTGCAATTAATTTTTGAGTTAATCACGTGAGTTACCTGCGATTAATCAACAGCCCTATTTTGAATATTACCATTAGGCTTTCCAGCAGCAAAGTTGAAATAAACCTACATCTAGTCAGATCTATACCAAGGATAAAATACTGACCCTGTTGAAGTCAATGGCAGAACTCCTATTGACTTCAGTGGGACTGGGATTTCATTCTGAATCTCTAGTTTTGAGTGTCCTGCATTATTTCTGTAGCATAATAATATATCAAACAGATTAGCCTTCAAAGTATTGCCTGACTCCTTTGTAGCTGGTCCTCCTTCATACCAGCTGCATGTCTCTGTTAATATTTCATTGATTTTGTTGGCTTGTTTGGGTGTTCTGGGCATGTTCTGAGCATTGCAGGCATATTGTACCCAGCACTCCTGGAATGCTAGGCTGCAGTGAAGCGGTTAAGATCTAGAAAAAGTATTTTTTATCTCCAACAGTCTTCCAATTATAAGAAATCCAAAAATTGCAGAAAATGAGGATCCAGAAATGACCAGTAATTTGTTAAAATCTTCATTGAAATTTTAAAATAACACCGCATGACAAGACAAAATCTGGGACAAGATTTTGTTCATGTCTGGGGTTTAAGATAATTTGGTGTGGTTCAAACCATCATTTATAAATTGAACAAAATGTTGTAATTTGTGAAGAAGGAAAATCAATCTGCAAGTTGAAATCGCTCCAAGGTAATGAGTTTGTATCAAAATAAAGACTAGGAGTTAGAAATTTCACTTAAAAACAAAATAGTAAGCTTCAGAGTCTGGTAATCCATGACTCAAGTAGCAGGCATCAGAGCCAAGAAAACAAAAGCCAAGTATTCAAAGGAAGAAAAGTCAGGGAGAGTATAGCCTTTCATCAGACATTCCACTCTCTAAATAGCAGCCCCAGAATACTATCACCACGTCCTGAAGTCCAAGCTTGTGATAGAACAAAACCCAGAGGACCGTGCCCGTTGTAATAAAAGTATATGTAAAAAGCTTGCAACTGTTTCATGTGGCATGCAGCCTGGTTAATCGGGATTGTTTGCAGACTGAAATAGAGTCAGTAGTTGTTTGCTGTGATATTTTTCATATTTCTTTGCCAAGTAGATTGCGATCAGACCAGAAGGTTGTTGATTTCCGATGTAGTCATGTTAGAGCCGGATGGAGTGAATAAGCAGTTTGACTTGACTGAGTTTCAGGGTTTTGGGGTTTTTTTTTGATTTAGTTTATGCTCACTATGACTGGGGTTAAGGGAGCTGGAACAATTTTTATAGTGGGGTGCTGAGAGCCATTGAACCAAACTGTAAACCCTGTATATAATGGAAACCACTTCAAGCCAGGGGATGCTGCAGCACCCCCAGCAACCCTAGTTCCAACACCTATGACTAGGGTAGAACTGTGCCCTTGCTTGTTAGTGAAGGTGTGAGGGGAGGCTTTGCTTTTCATTTGATGTAAATGATAGTGCCTCATTCCAAGATTAGCATATACCAATGGTCAAGAGTGGCCAGTGATCAGTATCCTAACATGCCTTCACCAGCAAGAAGGAGCACATTTCCATACCACTGGTAATGAATATCCAGTTTATCTGAATAGTCTTGCCTGTTTATCCTGACCATGGACCTCACCATAGTCCCTGGGCCTTTGTTTCATCTAGGCTAGACTACTGTAATGTGATCCTAATTGGGTATGCCTTGAAAATGATCCAGAGGTTGCCACTTGCTCTTTAGGATAGGAGCAGAGAGAATATCTGAAAACTGATATGCTAGAAAATACAATCCAAGGTCTCAGCATATAAAGTCTTTCAAATTCTAGGCCCTGATTTCTTGAGCAATAGCCTCTCTCTTCACGTCTCTGCCTGGCAGTTACTCTCAGCTGGATCTGGTTTGCTTTTTCTCAGTAGGTTCAATCAAGAGTAGGCCGGGGGCAAGTCATTCTTGTCCTCGCTTGTGGAACTCCCTCCCAGAGGTGGCCTGCCAAAGCCCCTTGCTGGTTGCCTTTAAGGCACGCTGCAAGCCCTGTTTGTTTCAGTTGGCCCATCATTGTCTGTTTTATGGGCTCCCTCCCTTTGCTTTTACATCTGCTACCCTTTTGTTTTTCCCTAGCCTCAGAGTATTTAGGACTTGAATCTTTTGGGGGCAGGAGAGTCCCCTTAAATTCAATCCATGCAATGTACTATAACTTGCTATTAGATTTTGTTTCCCATTTTAAATGTGTCGTATTTGGTTCTTCGTTACAGCACAGAGATGCCTTATAGTTGGTGCCTTACAAATGATCAAATAAATAAAGTTTCATTTAGTGAAAGGAGGGTATATGCAGTATCCAAGTACAATTAGACTTGCTTATGGTGAAATTTAGTTTCAAAGGAAATACAAAGAAAGACCAAAACTGATCCAACGCATAGCACCATGCAAATTGTAATTCCCGTCATACTGAACTTCTGTGTACCTCAGTGCTTATTTTTAAGTAAAAGTTCCACTATATATAGCATTTAGATTTTGCTTTATCTAACAGACAAACCACTGATTAGTTTTAGAAATAGATTAAGCATTTATATGCTGCTATGGAGACCGATTATGCTGTGAAGTCCAGTATCAGCAAAACAGAAGTCAAAACATGAGCACAATCAGGAAATCTTGTACAGTAGGTGATAAATAATTATTTGGTTCATTGGCCATTTTCAGTGAGTCAAGGGGAAGCGTGTAAATGTAATCATAGAGTACAATGTATTGTGGGCCTTCCTTCAAATGCTAGGAGTAAGACACGTGTTTTACATTCCACATCAAATGCTTTAACCCCATCACCAATTTTGTTTACTTTTACCTCCGTAGGTCCGTCACATAAAGCAATAAAAATGGGGAATTAATTATTATTACTTTATCATTTGCATTATGTTAGCACTTAGGAACACCAACCAAGCCTCAGGTACCCATTGTGCTAGACATTGTACAGACAGAAAAAAGTGCTTACAATCTGGTTTGTGATAAGATCAGACAGATGAGACAAACAAACAAACAAACAAGTGGGGAGAGAAGGAGGAATAGCAAAGCAGGCACTGTTTAAGAAGCAGGAATATCAGCTCACCAACCTCTTAGACATTGTCATCTTGAAATGTTTTATGGGCTGTTGTAATAATTGGCGCTACAGCAGAAGAATGAGTCTGGGTATAATGTCATGCCACTTTCCTGAACTTGGGAAATCCAAGAAGTTACAGATCATCAGTCTAAGCAAATCACAGTTGTAAAATATTATTTAAAAACAGCACATTGAGAGAAGCCTGGTCCTGCAAAACAGTAAAATTATTAATCACTTGAATAATCCACATTAATCAGTACTGCTTAGTAGCAAAATTATTAATCAACTTGATGATCCAAGCAATCTTCTAAGAAAATGAGTCTACTTGGAATTTAAAAAGTGATAAAAGATACAATGGAGAGAAAAATGACTGAGGAAAGATACAGAAACTCCTCAAAACCAGCTTTAATTCTATCTTATTGTTACCAGGATGAACATCCTCAATAGGACCAAAAGTGCGTATCCAGTTCTTTAGCTCTGAGACTAAGGCAATGTCTACACTGCACTTTTGTTGGTAAAACTTTTGTCAGGCAGTCAGGCATGGAAAAAACACCCCTCTGACCAACAAAAGTTTTACCAACGAAAAGTGCCAGTGTGGACAATGTGGAGATGCTCTCCCGCTGACAAAACTACTGTGTCTCTTTGGGGATAGTTTTATTTTGCTAGCAGGAGAGCTCTCTTGCTGGCAAAGACGGGCTACACGGGAGACCTTACAGCGGCACCTCTGTAAGGCATACTGTGTAGACATAGCCTAAAGCATCCCTTTCTTCCAACCTTGAGAAAAAAGAATCCTCCCAAAAATAAGGCTAAAGATCAAAAGAAAAAAGTCATTTGGGAAAAAAAAAACCCAAAACAAAACAGGTGTAAATGAAACCAAAGAGCCTTGGAAATCTGAGAGGTTATACTCCACATTGGAAATGTACAGTTAGTAAAAATAAAAAATTAAAATGCAACCAAAACAGCACATATTTAATGTTCTGGGAGAGAGGGGGAAAATGTCAGGCTATTAAAAGGACCCAAACAGCAACTTCAAGGCAGTGCCAGAAGCCATCTTGTGCCAGCTGATTTAAATGAATAATCTGGGATGTACTGCACAGCTATTTCATTGAAGCAAGGAAAATATTGTGCAGAATAGTAAACAAAATTTAGACTCTGGACCGACATATCTTAAATACTGGAAGGGATAGATAATAATTGTCTGTGATCTTGCAGTGCTTCATAGACAAGAAAAGAATGACAGACTAACTTGCCTCTGATGAAAACCAAAACCAATTTTTTTATTTTTTTTTGGCAGATATATGGATGGATAACTGAAAACTTCTGAACATAAAAAAAATTATAGGATACAGAGACTGGAGTTTAATTAGTAGTTTTGTGTAATCAGTTAATGGCATTTCCACTGTTCAAAATGGAGAATAACTTTTTCATTCACTTGGAGAAGTGTTTTCCTCTGCTGTCCTTGAACATTACTGTTTTTGTGACTCAGCAGAGTTGAAACTTTTAGAATTTCAGGAAAAGATGGCAAAAAAATCTGACTAGAAAGGATCTCTATTTTGTAGAGCTGGTTGATGACACAGGCTATTGAGCCCTTACAGAGAATTGTTTGTCTTCTGGTTTTAGATGGCTTTAATTCCTCCAAATTGCTCCTTGAATAATAGGAAAAAGGCAATTTGATTTCAGTGACAGATTGGACATAACAGGTTGCAACTATTAGGTCTAATTTTACCATACTGAGAAATAAAATTGCCTAAACATAAACATCGATCACTGATGCAGTAAATTAATTTGTACAGAAAAAGTAGTTTAACTGCAGTGCACATTAAACATAGAAAATTTTCAAAATTACTGCTCTCTGAATTAATTTGTACACTTGTTTACTTGTTAAATGCACGGCGTAACTTCTTTTATTTTTTTTTTCCTGGTAAGTTCAAATTGTAAAAGGTGAAGACAATCATACTGATCGTTCAAAATGAACAGGTTCAATTTTCTAAACTATTATAAGCATAACTTGGGTTGTGGTTGCTTCTGAACAGGTTAATAGAATTTCTATAGATTTCTCTGAAATATTGTTTCATGCTAGCAAGGCAAATGTGGCATTTTAATAGGCCTGAATTATGTTTTGTTAAGAATTGGTAGTGTGAAGTAATTAAAACCTTTTATGATTTGCTTCAGCAATGAGTTTACATTCACATGTGCCCTCAGGCTTATTTAAACCATGAAAACCTTGCAGACTGCTTCTTAAAAATATTATATCTGTGTCTCTTTTCTTACACTGCCTCCTCCTCCTTCCTCAAAAACTATTTTAAATACTGGACACTATAATAAAACTTTAATATAACATTTAGAAACTTTACCGTTTCAGCCACTCAGCAGGTAGACACTTTGCTGAACTTTTTATTTCATTATTGCATTTTTCTTTTAATGTAAGGGAACACACTTTCATTATTCTGGACCTACAGCTATAATTATATTGCTGTTAATCACATGTAATCACAAATTACATATAAGCTTTTTTTAAAAGATTGTCTAAACCACAGTGGAACTCGAGCTGCCACTGTGGTTCCTTTTGATGGTATCTGGTGTCTACTATTTTCAAGGACAGTAGTTCGATTCAAATACAGTTCTGATAAGTGGCAGGTTTTCATGTCTTTAATGCCCTGACAAGGGCATCGCTCTCAGGAGAGAGAGGTGAAACCAGTTGGAAAGAGGATTCCTTCTCTTCTCCTTTGTGCTGATACACCAATATAATGGACAATTAATAGAGAACCTTCTCTGCAGGGAAAGTCTTGGGTTCTCACTAAAATAAAAGTGCCCAAGGGGTGTTGAGATACAAAGGGGAAAGGGAAAAATAAAAACAAAGTATTAAACACACAAATAAATGTTTAATAACTGTTCACTTATTGCTTTTTCACTTGAGATTATGGTGAATGATCCGTACAATCAGTATCAGCAGTCTGAACTGCTTTTTAGATCTGGTTCACTGTATTTGACATTAAATGTTACAGAAGTCTTTCCATTTTTATCACTATGACTGTCATTTCAGGGGCAAGCAAGAGGGCTGAGTTCTAGATTTTTCTTTTCTTTGATACTAGTTATATGGTTAAGTTACAGCTGGGTGCTATAATTGATTAGTTATGTCAGACCTTTTGGTCTGAGTGCCACATCGGGGTGCGAAACAGTATGGAGGGCTGGGTAGGGAAGGCTATGCCCCCCAAACAGCCTGGCCCCTGCCCCTATCCAACGCCTTCCACTTTCCGCCCCCTGACTGCCCCCCTCAGAACACCTGACCCATCCAACCCACCCTGCTCCTTGTCCCCTGACTACCCCCTCCCAGGACCCCCCTGCCCCAAACTGCCCCTCCCCCCAACAGGCCACCTGGGACTCCCACACCCTATCCAACCCCTCCGTTCCCTGACCCTGGACCGCCCCAGAACCTCTGCCCCATCCAACCGCTCCCTATCCCTGACTCCCCCCCACAATCCTGTCACCGCCGTGCGTGTGCTGCCGCCGCCCCCTTCACCATGCCACTTAAAGCGGCAGGAGTGCGCAGCCCCACTGCCTGCATGGTTGCATGGCTGGGGGGGTGAAAGGGGGACAGAGGGGGAGGAGCTGAGGGCAAGCCTCCCCAGTGAGGATCTCAGGGGCCAGGCAGGATGGTCCCGCAGGCCGGATGTGGCCCGCGGGCCGTAGTTTGCCCACTTCTGAGTTATGTCATGCTGTTTAGTCACCAAAGCAGGTTATGGAGGGCAAACCTAAATAAACTGCTTCCTTTCTAGATTTTCCAGTCCCATAACAGACTTGTCGGATGGTCTTCAGATTCTCTTTCAGGGAGGTTATTTTACTGCATCAGTTTACATAATTCAGATGGTCAGTTTCATTCACTGACCCTTTGTGTTTGTCTTACTGTGCCCTGGTAGTCCAGTTTATTACCCTTGAGTGTCTGTAGCATGCCAGAAAAGTTGTCTCTTTTGCTGTGCAATCTTCTGCTCTGCTCAGATTCTTCCAAAGAAATCCCCTCACGTAGGGTCATGTAGGGGACGAGTCACAGAGGTCAGCTACACATTGCTGACACTTAGGAGTCAACAGGCAAACTACCTTGGGGATTATTACAATGCCTGCCTGTATGCTGTTCCTCTGCACCAGATTTAGTGACTGATGATGATGTGATCATGTGCCTCTGTATCCAAGTAAATAGAGAAAAGACATACAACATTTCCTGAAGTTAGACAAACCAAAGATTAGTCTAAACTGAGAATGGAACAGGTTAACTGATCTTTCTCTACCCTAAGCTTTCATTTGTCTCTAGCAACACTGAGCTGTCAATATACTGTACAGCTTCTGATAAGTGTGGGTTCTCCTCAGCCTGAAGAGATCTTTCTGATAAGATAAGATGGCCTTAAAAAAGAAAAAGAGAGAGAAAGTACGTTAACTGCTTTGACTGCAAAATACCCCCTGGTAGCCAGAGATAAGACACCTTGAGTTGTTCGGAAGACCTTAGACAGGATGTAAATGAAGCTAATAAAAAAAATCATTTCAAATCCAGCAACTATTCTGCTCAACTCTTCTTTCCAGCCCTGACAGACAAAGACTTAATTTACTGTATTTCACACCATGCTTCCATTCTAAACTGAGGATGCTGCAAAGGGTTGTTTTACTTACAGGCTTTTAACAAAGCAAAGATATCGAAATTTCTGGACAGGATTCTATTTCAGACAGTTAATCATGAGTTTCAGCAGGCTTTCCTGAATGGAACTAAATGTAAGAGAAGAAAAATGTTGCCTTTTTAAAAGAATTTCTCCTTCCTATTTAGAATTAAATTAAACCACTCAAACAAACTTTTATAAAAGTACCTTTAAAGATCTTAATTAACTTTACATTTTTTAAATGTAAGAAGTTCAACTGACACTGCATCCCTTACTACTTTACCTATTTGCGCTTCAGTGTTCTGGAAACTGTGAGCATAGTTGATATGATTTCCTTGTATTTACATAAGACAGTGTTAATTTTTGTTCTTATCAGTTTTTGATCTTGCATCCACATCAGGCTGCTGAGTCAGATCTCATTTACAATAGCGAAGAAGAGTTAGGTCTGGCCAGTAGTTGGATTGGAAGTGTCAAACCACTCTTGTCCCCACTTGCACTTGCCCTTCACCCATCAACACATGCTCTCATCTGCATGGTTGTTCACCTACAGGCTCCAGTCAGGCCCTTTACTTCCTCCTCCCCTCCAGAGAAAAGAGCAGTGGATCCAGCTTGGCCCTCTGTTTCCCTGTTCTTTGTCTCCCAGACATGAGTGTGAGCCCCTTCCCACCATACTTCACATTTCAGTGACCTGAAAAAAAAGGTGCAAGGATGGTTTTATCCTGCACTGTCTGTAGCTGCTGCTAGAAAATGTACTTGATACCTACTATCTTGCTGTCAATGCACCGCACTAGAGTAAAAATTGAAGTGACTTGTACTGATGCAGCTTAGTCTGGTTTCAAACTGAACTAAGTTTTGCCAGGACAAGTCACTTTTTACACTAGTTCAGCATGTCTACGCTAAGAGTTAGCACCAGTGCAGCTGTGCTGGGGCAAAACCCCCCAGTGTGGATAAGGACTGTTAACTTGGATGAAAAGTACCACCCATCCCTGCCATTTAAAGGAATAAGCAGTTATGTATTGTTTGTTTACTGTGTTTGATTCTATCATACTGTCAAACAATGTAACTTACCACACTGCTTTTGCTTTATTATCACTATTTGTTAGGGTGACCAGATAGCAAGTGTGAAAAATCGGGACAGGGGGTGGGGGGTAATAGGAGCCTACATAGGAAAAAGCCCCAAATACCGGACTGTCCTTATCAAATCGGGACATCTGGTCACCCTACTATCCTTTCTTTTCTCCTTTAAGAGATCACAGTATGTCTTTTCCAGTTTACTGTTTCTCTTCCTCTCTTAACCCTTTGTCTTTTCCTTGTATTGTTTTTTATCTCCTCCTCTATATTTTGCCTGACTCACTTCCCCCACATCCAAATGTATCTCGCTCTCAACACCTTACCTCTCTTTTCTCACCTTTCCCATCAGTTTGTTCTTCATGTCCATACCCATCTCTTTGCCCATACACCTGTTCACCACCATGCATCCTATCATACAGAGGACTAGATAACGCATAACTTAAAGATTGAACATGAGGACTAAACTAAAAGAAGGGGAATGTCCAGAGGAGAAGACAAGCATGTGCTTGGTTTTCTACCAAGGTGTTTTCCCTAAAACTTTATCAGGGACTCCATCTGTTGTGTCAGCTCCCTGGTGGTTGGGAGAATGCTCGTGTGACCATGGAGGCTTGTAGGACAGGTGGAAGGCTGTGCAGATAACTCTGGTCTGCAGCAGAATCTCCAAGTTCTGCACGTTTCAGGTGAAGAAAAGGAGCAAACCCTGCTCCCTTCTCCCTCTTCCCCCCCTCCCCCCGCCCCCCAAGCTCTGACTGGAGAATGGGAAGAAAACTCCCTGAGTACAAACATGCAAAACCAGGTGTTCTTTTCTTCCTTTTTTTTGTGTTTGGCCAGGAGAGAAGAGGTGAACAAAGATGGTCTCAACCCACTTTTGTACCTGGGTGGCCTCCCCACATTGCTTAGAGTAGACCCATTTTGCTAGCCTGTAGCAGCCATCTGAGAGCCATTACATGATAGAGAATGTGTTCTGGCTACACCTCCTCTTGCCCTGGATGTGCTTCATATGCTGTCAGCTGCAAAGGTGGCAACATAAGTGCATTCAACTGATTCTGTGCTGTTGGTGAATTCCTCTTACGTTGGGGCTGGTTTTGCTGCATTTAAGCAGCCCTTTGCTGTTGAATCAGTGACAAAGGGCTGCATTGCAAGGGAGAATCAGGACATCCGATGAAGTGGGCTGTAGCCCACGAAAGTTTATGCTCAAATAAATTGGTTAGTCTCTAAGGTGCCACAAGTACCCCTGTTCTTTTTGTAGTGTTTCCACTCCCATTGACGGTGGTAACTAGAGATAGTGAGGCTCAGCAAAAGCAGAAAACCTGTGAAATCACTCAGGTCTAATAAAGAACCTGACCCATTTTCTCTTAGTCATTCATAGTTGTCCTTAAGAAACAGTGTCAACACTACTACTAGTAACAAACCATAAAGATTAACTTCCTGCTGCAATTCTGCATGGAAAATGTCGTTAATAATTTGGTTTGTTTTAACACTTGGTGTTAAATTTTATACAAAGATTTCTAAGAGAAAATTAATATATTAAAATGTGTGTGGAGTGGGGTTTTCTCACCGCCCAATATCTTAATCCTTGACATAATTGTTATGAGGATGACTTTTTCTGACCCTAGTTTCAGGGGAGTTGTGCTGGTGGTATCTGACTCATATTGTACAAACACAAACAACAACAGAAAAAGAAATAAAAACAGAGTGGAAGAAATGCAGTTTTAAACTTTTTTTTTGTTATGTATAAACTGTAGACAAATGTGTTAGTTGACTGCTTTAGTACTTTAGTCCGAAAAAAAGAGCCCCTGTAAATTAATGGTGTAACATGGGATTCTCAGTTATGGAACGTGGCTTAATAAGCTCTGAGTGCGGGACCTATCATTAGTTATGTGTTGGGGAAGCACTGAAGAGTGATTCTACCCCAACAATTGAAAACGTCTTCCACCTCAACCCCCTCCCCCCCGCCTTGCCTTCAAAAACACAAAGGCTTGGTTTCCTTAAATAAATTGGTGGGTGACTGTGGTCTCTAGCTAGCTGCACATCAGCTTTTATCGAGGTTAAAAGTGAACTGCTTAAGAATGCACTGTTTTCTCCTTAATTTGGCTGTAGAAGATGGAATTCACTGAGCTCCATCTGTTCCAATGAACCTTAAGTAACAAGCAAGGAAAAATGTTTATGTTCCTTTTCACATACGTAATAGTAATGTGTCTTATGAAGAAGGCATAATGACCTGGAGACTTGGGTTAGCTTAGGAGAGCAGTACAGGAATGTTAGCGACTTCCCTGGGCAATAAAGGCATTTTACAAAAAAGAGCATTTATGAGGTCTAAGCTGTTGTTTCTGGGATCTGTTTTTCTTATCACAATATTTAAAATGGGGGGGTTACCCCACCAACTGCTGCTGTCAATGTAGAACCCCTTTAAGTGGCTCCCCCCAGTAACCCAACTGTTAATGCATTTAATTAGTCCTCTAAAAGTACTTTTGGAATATTGATAGATTTAAAAAACTTATGTAAATTATAGATAATTTTTAAAGTTCACATTTCTCTTTTGAATACTCATTACAGAGTATTAGTTTTCAAGTAGTTAAATAAGTTATGAGACAAATGAGTAAGATTAACGTGGGACAATTGATGTGAAAAAAAATTGGGTGGTTGTATTATTAAAGTTGTAGCTTTTCCAGAACGGTTTATATTTCTGGTCAGAATAAATGGAGGAAATTGTGAAATAATGCATATTTTGTTTAAAGTGACTTTAAACTGCAACATTTTCTGACGATCCTATTAAAAGTATAAAAAATAGCTTTGTTAGACTACTCATACATTATGATACATTTTCTATTATGTTGACACATAACCAGAAGACCTGAGGATAATACTTATGTATACACTGTATACGCTTATAATGAACTGTACAATATTGTTTTATATAAGTAATATCTAACCTCTTCATTTAGCATTTTTTTTTCACCTGCATGTTTCCATAAGATTCTTTATCTCATTTTCAAGGTAGCCCTATAGACAATTTGCAGCAGTAATAATATAAAATCTGTCCAGCACTGAAACAGGAAATGGCCATTATAAGTAAACTATACAATATATAATACCCACTCTACTCAAGTAACTGCCAGAAAATGCAAAGATTTAAAATATCAGAAGTCAATGATCTTCCAAGTTAACTGACCTACCCGGCTGACACTTATTCTTTCCATTTTTAACTTGAATTTTATATTGTAGGGGTCATTCTGAAAATTAGCAAGGGTGTGTGTTTGTGCATGTACGCAGACACACACAACACAGCACCTAGCACCATGGGATCTTGGTCTGTGGCTAGGGTAATACATATAAATAATAACACACATGCACATACACGTGCCTATATATAATTACATAATATGTGTGTGTGTGTGTGTGTGTGTGTGTGTGTGTCTATATATGTATAAAATAGGATGTATATATGTCCTGTGCTAGGTATACTTGATTTGTCAGTATTTTTTAATATTCCCTTCAAAAGTAACCATTGTTGTAAATCTCAGCCCTGTTAAGGAAACCTTGCTATGTACTACTTGCACATACATCATCATGCTGAGTCCCGTAAGGACAGTTATGTGACCAGTCTGCCGTTACAGTTAACTAGCCCAGGTAGCAAAAATATATTAGCAAGACCAGCACTGGGAAGTGTCTGGGCATCTGAAGTATTGTATCTTTCTTGTTGGTTGTGTGGCAATCCTGCTGTATTAGTTCTTTTTGGTGACTCCTCGCTGCAGGTGACGGAAAGGATTTTTCTTACAGTTATGACCTAGAATTGGGAGTCAGAAGGTCTGGGTTCTATTTCATCTCAATTACAGATTCCATTTGTAACCTGCGGACAATCACGTAGCTTCTCTGTGCTTCCGTAATCCCACCGGTAGAAATGGGGAAAATCCAGTAATGCTTTATATGGGTATTATGAAAATTTATTAATCTTTGTAAACACCTTACAGTTGTGGATCAGAGGCAAACTGGACTTTTTTATATATTTTTACTCTATTAAAAGGTTCACGGCAATTTTTTTTTCTAGAAACATTGGTAGCAAAGCTTAGGTTGTTTAAATCATATAAAAAATAAGGCACAACAGAGCAACTCCTTCTGCCCTGCAGAATATTCCAGCGAAAACTTGTATATGTCATGTACTTTCCTGGAGACTAACTTTCTGAAACAGCACTGTTCAGTCAGCAGCACCAGGGATAAGATCACTTTCAAGACTTCACAACTACTGAGGCTGGCACATGAGTGGCTGGCTGCTCGCACCACAGAGGTGCTTTGTACTCTGATGCTTTCCTGCCCCCATGGAATAACTCCTTCTGGTATTACTTCACTTTTCTGTTAGTGAGCACTTTCCCCCAGAAATATGACTGAACAGGTGTTACTCTGCTACTAACTGAGTTTCCAGCTGTCCTCCTCCAACACAGACCAGGCAAAATCTGTTGTTTAGTGCTATTAGGCAGACTAAAGAACTATCAAGCCTGAGATGGAGGTCTTCCTTGCAGGATATGGCAGTTTTGTTGCCAGAAGATGGTCAGGAAGGCCTGGCTGGCTAACAAAGACAGTCCTTCAGCTGCTGGGTGTAGTTCCAGTTTTGCATCCCCTTTGGCAGCAGCACAGAGACTGCTGCAGTGTGGCCAGCCAGCAAAACTAGGAAATAAGGACCTCTTTTATTTACTCAGGCTGCTGAATCATGGGCATTTCTGTCTGCTTGGAGAAAAGTCAGGCAGCTCTACTTTCCACTGGAAGTCTCAGGAGTGTTTGGTACTTTCATCTCAGAGTGTTCACACACTTGTTTTAATGTGCTTTATGGAAATGGTGAAACTCAGCGAGTACAGTTGCTGTAGAAAAACATCTGCACTAACTATTCACACACACTTGCATCTTTAAATAGACTTTTAGGCCTTGGAGCTGATTTCCAGCAAAGTTTTTCAGTTGAGAGCTAGAGCTCTCTTAAAGTCAGCTAGTATGAAGTGACTGGTTCCAAAAATTAAAAATTTACATGGACATGTTAAGTGCATCACATTGAAACGCAGAATACTTGCCATAACACAAAAAAGGCATTTACAGTAAGTAGCACTTAGTGAGCACCGAAGGAAAAAAAAAACGTGTCAATACAGAAAATATAGTTTAAAACTCCAAGAAATACTCTATAGAATACTTACGGTCGTATTCCGCCCTCCTAGATTTGCACATCTCCTCCCATGGATTTCAGTGGCAGTTGTACATGTGCATCTGAAGGTATAGTTTTGTTCAAAGTATTTTATAAAAAGCTTGTTAAACATTTAAAATTAATGTAATACTGTTGATATAGTTGAATGTGTAGATGTCTCTAAATTTATGCACATGGTTATATGCAGAGTAGCAACAAACTACTTATATTTTCTATTAGAGTGATTGTCGAAAAGGGATTTGGGGTCTATTCTCCTATCAGTAGGTGAAATTTACCCTCTCTGCACACAGGCAGATTTGAGTAGGGAATTCCATGGGGATTGGAGAGGGTAAAATTCACTACCCTGGCAGCAGGTCTGTTCAAAGTAGCTCTTCTGAGGTTGCAGTAGCAGCCCATAGGTTAGAATAGCAGTAGTGTAGTCAAAGGTAAACTGGGATAAACTGAGTTCACCCACTTCTCATTTGGGGAATTTGAGCTTTACTTTAGGTTATCCACTTTTTTTTTTTTTAACCACTACACCACTGAGCTGCTGCTGCTCTTCCTCACTTCCTATGTATGTTATAGCCATGGAGTCTGTGACTCTTTTTTAACTGGCCCCAAACCTCACCAAGGTTACGTCTACACTACACACCGCTGATGGTGATGTGTAGCATACACAGAGCTACTCGCAGCAGTGAAAAGCAGGCTGTGTCTGCACTGAGCTGTGGAGCTACGTGCATCAATGAAAGATGCTGGCAGCAGGGAGGCAGTGGGAAAGACTTCAGCATCTCTCCATGCAAGCATCTTTTGTTCTGGCAGGGAAAGCTGCCTGCGTCTTTCCCTGCTGTCGGAATCATTTCTATGAGTGTAGACACTGGCCCAGCTTGGGCGAGCAGAGAGCAGTGTAGTGTACGTGAATACATACATACCTACGCCCTTCAGGTGTATCTTTACTCGCCTAAGCATTCGTCACTGGCTACCCTGCTATTTATGCCCGTGTTGAGGGGCTACGCCTATGTGTACACCCCACGTTATCAAAAGATGTGCAGTGGAGACGTAACTCAACTGTGTTGGCCTGTTAAAGGCTGGCACAGAGTTTCCCCTTATGGCGAAAAGCACATGCAGAAGCCTCTACCTCATTCCTTTGTGATTGGTCTCCTTGTGGCCCTTTTCATGCAGCCACACTGCAGCCTTTAAGTGGAGTAGAGAGGAGTGTGTGCAGAATTTTTAATCAGGAGCCTGCTATTTCCTTACACTGATGTTATGTGGGGGGATTCCTCATGTGTTGGTAGGCAAATAGCTCCTTTTATCACACTGAAGAAGTAGATTTTCAATTTTAAAATATAATTGCAGAAGTTAGTCTTTGCAAGTCTTAATGTTTTTTAAATGAGATTTCTTTTTTTATGCTGAGGGATATTGCACTGAATCATTTTGGACTTGATTCATAAAAACACTGCAAAGGAAAGGCTTTTGTCCTTTTATTAACCCCATTCCCATTCCACTTTTTTTACCTTGTATAAAAACTAAAATAGTGTTCTCCAAACAAACAAAGGGACTTGGATGGGGTGAAGGAGAGGGCCACCATTTGCTTATATCTTAGTCACACTTGGAACCTGAACCTGAACCGGCAGCCTGCTTGACATCCATTTGAGATTTACAAGCTAAAGAGAGCGGTTATGTAATAGGTAAAAACAGGCAGACAGTGGCCACAAAAAGAAAGTGATTTAGTACAGTGCCAGTGATAGTGCACTATTTATAACACTTAGTGTATATTTCTCCAAACATTTATATGATAATATATCATGCCTGGATAGGATATACAATTTCATTCTAAATTTGGTTACAAAATATGTAGCCTAGGCTGTTGCAGACTATTTTTCTTTGCTCAGTTGCATGACATAAATACCTGTTGATCTGCCAGCAGTGTAGTAGTTCATCTGTCAGAAATTTATTTGATTTTTAAAAGACAAAGGGTTTGTGTGCGTGTGTTTTATTTTTTTTAATAAAGCTTCCTGGAAAATTTCACACAAAACAAAATTTTGACAAAAATGTGTAAAGGGGTTGTGGGGGAAGATTAAAATTTGAAATTTTTGTGTCCTGTTTTGCTACCTGCTTTAGTTTTTAAGCCAAAACCAGCAATTCAAAAGTGAAGAATGTAGATTTTCACCAAAAGCCTTGTGCGAATGAAGCAGCCATTAATGGGACAATTAAAAAACCCCAACTGTCTAGTAATTATTTAGTATCCATCCTACACAATGAAAAACTTTTTGTTAAACGTTTTAGTAGATGATAGATTGTTAGTACCTGGAAGGAGTGATGTTTTGAAAGAACACCTTTGTCATCAGTTCAACAAGATGGTAGGTTGGTTTGTTTGTTAGGGCTATCAAGTGATTAATCACTCTGTTAAACAATAATAGAATGCCATTTATTTAAATATTTTTGGATGTTTTCTACATTTAAAAATGTATTGATTTCAATTTCAATACAGAACGCAAATTGTACAGTGCTCACTTTAGATTTATTTTTTATTACAAATATTTGCACTGTAAAAACCCCCCAAAAGAAATATGTTTCAATTCACCTAACACAAATACTATAGTGCAATCTTTGTCGTGCAAGTTGAACTTACAAATGTAGAATTATGTACAAAAAATAACTGCATTCAAAAATAAAACAATGTAAAACTTTAGAGCCTACAAGTCTACTCAGTCCTAATTCTTGTTCAGCTAATCATTCAGATAAACAAATTTGTTTGCATTTGCAGGAGATAATGCTGCCTGCTTCTTGTTTAAAAGGTCACCTGAAAGTGAGAACTGGCATTCGCGTGGCACTTTTGTAACTGGCATTGCAAGGTATTGACGTGCCAGACATGCTAAACATTCGTATGCCCCTCCATGATTTGAACAGCAATCCAGAGGACATTCTTCCATGCTGATGACACTCATTAAAAAAATGTGTTATTAAATTTGTGACTGAACTCCTTGGGGGAGAATTGTGTGTCTCCTCCTCTGTTTTACGGGCATTCTGCCATATATTTTGGGTTATAGTAGTCTCGTATGATGACTCAGCACACGATCTCCTAGTGACTGTTGAACTCCTAGTGACTATTGAAATTAATCTAAGGAATTTTAATAGGATATTTTAAGAAAATGACATTATGTTATGTTGGAAAAAAAATCTCCCGGAATAGCTTCAATCAGAGTTGGCATCCCTACATGTAAATATCTCATGATGCCAGCTACAACAATGCTACGTGAATACCTGAACTCGCTTTCAGGTGACATTATAAAACAAGAAGCGGGCAGATGTAAACAAACTTGTTTGAGCGATTTGGCTGAACAAGAAGTAAGACTGAATGGACTTGTTGGCTCTAAAGTTTTACATTGTTTTGTTTTTGAGTGCAGTTATGTAACAAACAATCTACATTTGTAAATTGCACTTTCACGATAAAGATTGCACTACAATACTTGTCTGAGGTGAATTGCAAAATACTATTTCTTTTGTTTATCATTTTTACAGTGCAAATATTTGTAATAAAAATAAGTATATAAGGTGAGCACAGTATACTTTGTATTCTGTATTGTAATAGAAATCAATATATTTGAAAATGTAGAAAAACATCCAAAAATTTCATTTTAATACATTTTAATCGGTATTCTATTTAATAGTGCAATTAAAACTGCGATTAATCACGATTAGTTGTTTTAATCATGATTAATTTTTTGAGTTAATCGCGTGAATTAACTGTGATTAATCGACAGCCCTACTTAGTTGTTTAAATGTCTTTTCCGTAGGCCAACTGGATATTGTGTGTGTGTGTGCATGTGCATGTGTGTGCGTGTGTTTGTAATGTGTAGGTAATTAAAACCTCTCTTTCAAAGTAATAAACAAGAGGATACAAAATGCAGTTTTCAACTTATATTGAAAAGCATTGTTGCAGTGGGCAGGGTTCCAGGATTGGTGTTTGGTTGTTTTCTCAGAGTTAGATGGTTGCCATCTGGCATTGATAGTGAGATGGCGTTGTCATCAGTTTCTAGAGGCAGGAAAGGAATGAATCCTCATCTGTTTCCTGTGGATAAGCAGGAGGCTGGCAATCTAGTAAAATCTTGTTACCTTAAAGAAAGCAGGCTTGGAATTTGTTTACATGATATAAGCCAACTCTAACTTTCATGTTAATATGATAAGTTTCTTTGTTAGAGGGCTGTAAATGTTAAGAAACTTAGCATTTGTTGAAAAATATCTTAAGAAAAATACCTTCCCCACATGTTTATTCAGTCATTTTCTATAGTATTATCTTAATCAACTTTGTTTTTAAAAAAGGAAATAAGACAAAGATGTTACCCCTGAAAGGGGTAAAGAATTATTTGTTTTAGATGGGACTGCCGAGCATTTTGTATTTTTTTAAAGAAGTTTTTATACTAAGAGAAATGCCATAATTAAACCACAGTATTTGTTTGTTTGTTTAAAAGGAAGGCTGCAAAAATCCCAGATAGCACCTGCTAAACAGTTAAAACACACCTGGTCCAGAAGTGAAATAATATCATAGATAACTAGTTTAGTTTAATAGCTGGCTTGTGTTTTGTTTGTCGTTTCTTTGTTACTCATAAATCTGTCAGTTTTTACCATAACCATGTATCATTTTTTCCTGTTTCCAGTTTTTCACAAGTTGCTTTGTCTATGATCACCTAAAAGTACTGGTTCTGTTTAACTAAGGAAGTTTAGCTGGCTGAGATTTTTGCAAAAAGGAAGAAATGGTGGGCAACCTCTTGAACTTTAGAAACAAAATACACTGTTGGGAACTGACTCTTGTGAAACTTTCTCATTTTCCTTGATCCCAGCTGACTTAGTATAATAATATTTGTTAGTTTGTTTTGAACATTTAATAATCCATTTGCTGGTTTGAGGTTACCAATGATAGTTATTGAAGAGATCATGGCTGTATTTTTTTTAGAGAAGACATCATTTTTATTATGCTTTTTGTCCATTTCCTTCCTTTCTTGTAATTTTTTTAATATTATTTTGTTGAAGGCACCAATGTCTATATCAATAATAACCCCTAAAAGATTTCTGTTTTCAGAACCAACTTTGAGGGGGGAAAATAGAGGAAAAGCACAGGAATTTTTATTAAATACTAGGCATGTGAGTTGACTGCATTAATTTTAAATAATTTCTGTAATATTTCCTCCTTTCATTGACTCTTCAGATGCTCACATAATATGCAAATCATTTTACAATGGATACAAAAGAAACATTAAATATATTAAAATCTGCATTTTAATAAAGTTGTCAATGTATAATATATATCCTGCAACTAAGAGAGGATGATAAAAAAGCAATAAAAGGGTAATATGGGCACAGAAGTATTTAATAACTTTTCATATTTTACAATTTGATAAAAATAAATGTGGGATAAAAGCTGTTGGAGCTGAAAAGTATCTCGTTCCAAGTTTAGTACATTGCATATTTGTTTCAGCCGTTTGCATGTTTATATACACTTAGTGTATTCTTTGTACTCCAGGGGAATAAGCATATGTGCACCTTTTTTTCTCATTCCAGATGGTGTGGATATTGAGGATGATCCCACTTGCTCATGGCCAGCTTCATCACCTTCCAGCAAAGACCAGACTTCACCAAGCCATGGAGAAGGTTGTGATTTTGGTGAGGAAGAGGGTGGCCCAGGATTGCCTTATCCATGCCAGTTCTGTGACAAGTCGTTCAGTCGGCTCAGCTACTTAAAGCATCACGAGCAAAGTCACAGCGACAAGCTCCCTTTCAAATGCACATATTGCAGTCGCCTCTTTAAACACAAGCGGAGCAGAGATCGCCATATAAAACTTCACACAGGAGACAAGAAGTATCACTGCAGTGAATGTGATGCAGCATTTTCAAGAAGTGATCACCTTAAAATTCACTTAAAGACTCATACATCCAACAAGCCATATAAATGTGCCATTTGTAGACGTGGATTCCTTTCGTCTAGTTCACTGCATGGTCACATGCAGGTTCATGAGAGAAACAAGGATGGTTCTCAGTCTGCCTCCAGGATGGAAGAGTGGAAAATGAAAGACACTCAGAAATGCAGTCAGTGTGAAGAAGGCTTTGATTTCCCTGAAGATCTTCAGAAACACATAGCAGAATGCCACCCCGAGTGTTCCCCTAATGAAGACAGGGCTGCTCTTCAATGTGTTTATTGCCATGAACTCTTTGTAGAGGAAAGTTCTCTTGTAAATCACATGGAGCAGGCTCATAATAGTGAAAAGAAGAATTCATGCAGCATTTGCTCAGAGAACTTCCATACCGTGGAAGAACTGTACAGCCACATGGATAGTCACCAGCAACCCGAATCATGCAATCATAGCAACAGCCCTTCTTTGGTAACTGTTGGCTACACCTCAGTATCTAGCACCACTCCAGATTCAAACCTCTCAGTGGACAGTTCAACAATGGTAGAAACAGCTCCACCAATAACAAAGGGTCGTGGAAGAAAGCGGGCAGCCCAGCAAGTACCAGATATCACTGGTCCTTCAAATAAGCAAGCAAAAGTTACCTATAGCTGCATTTATTGCAACAAACAGTTATTTTCAAGCCTTGCAGTTCTGCAGATACACTTGAAAACTATGCATTTAGATAAACCTGAACAAGCGCATATCTGTCAGTATTGTTTGGAGGTGTTACCTTCACTTTATAATCTGAATGAACATCTTAAGCAAGTCCATGAAGCTCCAGACCCAGCACTGATTGTTTCTACCATGCCTGCCATGGTCTACCAGTGCAACTTCTGCTCTGAAGTATTTAATGACCTCAACACTCTTCAGGAACATATTCGATGTTCTCATGGGTTTGCAAACCCTGCTGCTAAAGACAGTAATGCATTCTTTTGTCCCCATTGCTACATGGGATTTCTTACTGATTCTTCTTTGGAAGAGCATATTAGACAAGTCCATTGTGATCTTAGCAGTTCCCGTTTTGGTTCCCCTGTACTTGGAACCCCAAAAGATCCAGTAGTAGAAGTATATTCCTGTTCCTACTGTACTAATTCTCCAATATTTAACAGTGTCCTTAAATTGAACAAACATATCAAGGAGAACCATAAGAACATTCCTTTGGCATTGAATTACATCCACAATGGAAAGAAACCTAGAGCCTTGAGCCCCTTATCTCCTGTAACTATAGAGCAAACTTCTTTAAAGATGATGCAAGCTGTAGGTGGCGCTCCTCCACGTCCTGCAGGTGAATATGTCTGTAATCAATGTGGTGCTAAGTATACATCTCTCGATGGTTTTCAGACTCATTTAAAAACCCACCTTGACACTGTCCTGCCAAAACTGACCTGCCCTCAGTGCAACAAGGAGTTTCCAAACCAAGAGTCGCTGCTGAAGCATGTTACAATTCATTTCATGATAACCTCTACATACTATATCTGTGAAAGCTGTGACAAGCAGTTCACTTCAGTGGATGACTTGCAAAAACACCTGCTTGACATGCATACATTTGTATTCTTCCGCTGCACCTTGTGTCAAGAGGTTTTTGACTCCAAAGTCTCCATTCAACTACACCTGGCTGTGAAGCACAGCAATGAAAAGAAGGTATACAGGTGCACGTCTTGTAACTGGGACTTCCGTAATGAAACTGACCTACAGCTTCATGTTAAACACAATCACCTGGAGAACCAGGGGAAAGTGCACAAGTGCATTTTCTGTGGTGAGTCGTTTGGTACAGAGGTGGAACTTCAGTGCCACATTACTACACACAGCAAAAAATACAACTGCAAATTCTGCAGCAAAGCTTTTCATGCTATTATATTGCTAGAGAAACACTTGAGGGAAAAACACTGTGTTTTTGAAACTAAAGCTCCAAACTGTGGCACAAATGGCGCATCGGAGCAAGTTCAGAAAGAAGAAGTGGAGCTTCAGACCTTGTTGACAAATAGCCAGGAATCACATAATAGCCATGATGGCAGTGAAGAAGATGTTGATACATCTGAGCCCATGTACGGTTGTGACATTTGTGGAGCAGCATATACAATGGAAACACTCCTGCAGAATCATCAACTTCGAGACCACAACATCCGACCTGGAGAAAGTGCTATAGTTAAGAAGAAGGCAGAGCTGATTAAAGGGAATTACAAGTGTAATGTGTGTTCTCGAACATTCTTCTCTGAAAATGGGCTCCGTGAACATATGCAGACACACTTGGGACCAGTGAAACATTATATGTGCCCAATTTGTGGTGAACGGTTTCCATCTCTTCTGACTCTTACTGAACATAAAGTCACGCATAGTAAGAGCCTGGACACTGGAAACTGCAGAATTTGCAAAATGCCTCTACAGAGTGAGGAGGATTTTTTAGAGCATTGCCAAATGCATCCTGATTTGAGAAATTCCTTAACAGGATTCCGCTGTGTAGTATGCATGCAAACAGTGACCTCTACCTTAGAACTGAAAATCCATGGGACATTTCACATGCAAAAAACAGGAAATGGCTCTGCAGTGCAGTCCACAGGGCGTGCACAGCATCTTCAGAAACTGTACAAATGTGCTTCTTGCCTGAAGGAATTCCGCTCAAAACAGGATTTAGTGAAACTTGACATCAATGGTCTGCCATATGGTCTGTGCGCTGTCTGTGTTAATCTCAGTAAAAGTGGTAGTCCAAGTGTCAACATCCCTTCAAGCAGTAACAGACAAGGCTTGGGTCAAAATGAGAACTTGAGTTCCATTGAGAACAAAAACAAGGCAGGGGGACTGAAGACTCGCTGTTCTAGTTGCAATGTTAAATTTGAATCCGAAAGTGAACTCCAGAATCATATCCAGTCAATCCACAGAGAGCTTGTTCCAGACAGCAACAGTACACAAATGAAAACACCACAAGTATCTCCAATGCCCAGAATCAGCCCTTCTCAATCTGATGAGGTAAACCTTTTTTTCTTTTGCTGTTGCTGCTTTTCACCTTCTTGATAAAACTCCCCCATTTTACACTGCAGTTTTCTCAAGCCTTATTGTTACTTGCCAGGAACTGCTTAGATTGAACCATGGTATAGTTCCTCCCATAGCCGTTAGCTAGCAATTACTTGCTTTTTGATATGCCTTGTGTTTTGGCTTGATTGGTGCAGAATAGGACTAATTCCAGTCTCCCTAGGATATTGTCTTCTGTATTACTGAGAGACCAGTCTTCATGCCAGCACAACTGAGATCTGGAATCTTAACTTAGCTTTGTTGCAAGTCGATATCCCTTGGTATGACTTGCGCTTATGGCAAAGAGTATTAATGTCACAGAAATAAAATATATCAAGTCAATATGCTGGCAAAAAAGATGAACGTTCAAAAAAAATTGTGAACAACAAATTGGGAGGTTATTTTTGTAAATTACATTTCAGTCGTCAATTTTCCTTGTCTTTACCGTACTTTGAATAAAATGAAACTCAGCAATTTATCTCCTACCTAGAGTAAATGGTGAAATGGGCTTTCTATGGCAGTTCCATTTTTAATTTTCTTTTTATTAACAATATTTTAGATAGCACAATGTTACCAATGCACCAAGTACAAGAGGATTTAAACTTTATCTATACAGAGCAACTTAAAAAGTAAAATGATCATCCCAGATTTTTGAAAGATTTCATCTGCTCTCACCTGTTTGTTAGCCTAAGAGATAATGTGGGGGTGGTATTAGGGATGGAAGGAAATGTCACAACTAATCCATGTGGGAGGTAAAGGGAGAGTCTTTTTTGCCTTAATATGGTCAGTGAATAAAATGTGCTAATTAGCATTTTGGAGATGAGTTCTTTCATATAGGACTCTCAGCAGTTTAGGAAACCTAATAGCTCGAGACACACACGCAGAGACACACACTCTCTCTCTTTGTCTTGCTCTCTGTGTTCCAAAAATAGCTTGTACCCAAAGTCTTGCTAAGCTTTGCTCTGGGATGCACATTGATGTAACATGGGTGGGGAGAATGGGCCCAAATGATTGTTCTCCCACCACCCCATATTTGTGATGCCATCTGCTAGGATAAACAAATACCTTAGAATAGCATGTAATTGGAACATTGAATAATATGGCTCTGTTCACAGAGGAATGCGAAAGAAAAAAAAATAACATTTCACTGGCTGCAGTAAAAGTTTTTCGCAAGAGTAGAGAGATGATACTCTGGTATGTTGACTAGGAATCATAGGCTGACTTGCCTTATTTCTTTTAAAAGTCATCTTAGTTTCATTTCACTCTTCTCCAATATTACTTACGATTTCCTGAGGCTTATAAAGGTTCCTAGCTTCTCAGGCACGTTGAAAACCTATCCTGGTTTCCCCAAGCACACTCCAAACCATGTACATTAAGACATATTCCCAGGTGGTTGGTTATTTCCGTGGCACCCTCAAAAGCTATTATACTTTTTAACGAATTGGTTCTACATCTACATTTTATTGCACTTCATAAGCTTGGAGAATGTCATAATCAGAGTTCCTGTACCCTGTAACCTGATTGGCCTCTCTGCTTTCCATTGATAAAAACAACCACTTTAACAGTTTGGGGAAGTCAAAAATCCACATAGTTTCAAAGAATTTCCACTCTCAATAGATGTACTGCCGCTGGATTTTCATATGAAATGTTTTTTTCAGGCTGATAATTCTTAAATAACACATCTTTAGGTCATTCTTCAGCCCTTCCATTCATCATTCATATGCCCTAAAATTGCTAATCAGCTTCCTATCCACTGTTTGTAAACTATGTTTTCAATTATTGCAGTTGTGGCCTCTAGGTAACTGACCTTTGGGCCCTCAGATTCTTTGCTCATGGCAGACACGATAACCTTGAGCAGGTTATTAAGTCAAGTCCCTTATAGAGTGTCAATGCTTTTAGACATCATCCAGAAGCTTCACAAAGCTAAAGGCTGTGTTTTAAAAATTTTAAATTTAAACCCTTGTCAAACTGCAGCGACTCAGATTCTGTAGCAGTGAAAGTGATCATAAACAAAAGCAAAACTCACTTTAGTAGGTTTTTATGTTCAGACAGAGAGAAAGTCAAAAGTCCAAAAAATAACAGAGTGAAAAGTAAATTGTATTTCTAAAACTGTTAGTAATTGAAAGTGTTGTTATTATAATAGATAAGAACATTTGTTGTTTTGAATATGATTTGTAAGGTGACAATGTCCCATGGAAAATGTATCTACTTAACATGCCAGTAGCTAATTTTTTAAAAATTTGTGACAAAAAAGTTTCATAGTAATAAATAGAGCAGAGATTCCATTTGCTTTATTGGGCGTTACGTGGTTTGAAATGTTGAAGTGGACAATAGGAGCTCTCTAACTATTGAAGTGAGAGAAATATAAAGAGTTCTGGTCCCATGGATCATTCTGCAAACCATTATTCAAGTAACTGACATACATGCTAAGGAAACTAAAACAATGTTTTTCAATAAAGAAATGTAAGGTGAGACTAAAGCTAACATCATTTGGTTTCTTAGATGATTGTTTCTACATTTGAACTACAAAGGTGCAATTGCTCAGCTTCTCTTTCTTCTTTGTTCATCCTGTATAGAGAACAAACCTAAGTAGATAGTTCGTTGATATCCTTTCATTATATCCATATAATTTCTGGTTTTTTAGTTACTATAAGTTACGGTAAGTGTTGATAAAAATCTAAAAGTGGAGAGGCCCTAGTATCATTTCTGTATTTTATGAGCTATAGAGGTTTCAGAAGTTCCTGATTTACTGCATTAGCTCATCAAGCTAATAGATAGAAGAATAATCTGGGTGGTAATTAATGTTTAAAAGTTGAGGAAGAGGTGTGGTCTGAGTAGTAGACTGGAACCAGAACTCAGTCATAGTTTTGACACTGATTTCTTTGTTAACTTGGGCAAATCACTTTAACCTCTCTGTATCAATTTCCTCATCAGTAAAACAGGGCTAAAACATATTTATCTCAAAAGGATGTTGGGAAGCTTAATTAGTATAAATGTTTGTAAGTACTTGGAAGATGAAAAGCATATATAAGTGCTAGGTATTATTATTTCTGTTGCCCCTCCTTAAAATGTTGTCATACTTACGTTAATGAAGCACATAATGGGAAAACTCCTGATTCAGCAGAAAGCTTTGTAGCTTTGCCTTTACCTTTTGAGACTTAAGCCATGTCTGTACAACAGACTTTGGTCAATGTAAGTTATGTCAGCGTACACCTCCTGAAGTTTGTTTATTTCTCAAGCATGTACATAATTGACTGCTTGCATGGGTGCTGCGCACACCCACCAAGAGTGCTTGTGTTGATGCAGATTACAGTGCACCACAGTTAGGTATCCCAATGTGCCAGATGCTGCGGTCAGGTGCCATACCTTTTGGGGGATTTTTGCAATGCCTTTTGGGTAGAAATCAGTTGTGCAGGGATCTCTGGGAGCTAGGAATCAAGTTCTCAGCTTGCAACTTTCTCCATTCCATAATGCAATCCCTAGCTCATATTTTCACGCCTTTATTTAAAAATCTGCGCAGCACTTATCAGTGTCCACCTCTTCTGACAGAAGCATAGAGTCCAAAGATATGTGCACTATTTTTCTGAATGCTGGAAATGTAGGATGCACAATTGTCCTGTATTTGGAGACCCATAGGAAGTACCACAACAATGGGGAAATGACAGTTTCTTGGAGGACAGATTGCTGAGGGACACAGTGAAAAACAATTCAAGATTATTGGTGGCATTCATGGAGCAGCTGCAGAAGGTGGAACACTGCTTCTAGGCCCAAGAAACAAGCACTGATTTGTGGGATTGCATTGTAATGCAGGTGTGGCACAATGAGCAGTGGCTGCAGAACTTTTGGATATAAATGGCCATACTCCTGAGTCTGTTAGATGAACTCACCCCAGCCCACCAGCACAGGCACACCAGAATGAGTGGTGCATTGACAGTGGAAAAATGAGTGGTGATCTCACTGTGGAAACTTGCAGCAATGGATTTCTACTGGTCAGTGAGAAATCATTCTAGAGTTGGAAAATCCACAGTGGGGGCTGTTGCCATGCAAGTGTGCAGGGCCCTAAATTGTATTCTGCTATGCAGGACTGTGAGCATTGGCATTTTGCAGGACATAGTTGATGGATTTGCAGCAATGGGTTTCCTGAACTGTGGTGGGGAGATAGATGGTACACACACCCCTATTCTGGCACCAGCCCACCTTGCCACAGAGTATGTCAACAGAAAGGGTGATTTTTCTATGGTTATGCACGTGTTGGTGGATCACCAGGGATTCTTCATTGGTATCGATGTGCACTGGTTAGGGAAGGTTCATGGCACGTGTATCTTTAAGAACACAGGACAGTTCAGAAAGCTGCAAGCAGGGACATTCTTTCCCAACTGGAGGATTACCATTGGTAATACTGAAATACCAATAGTGATCCTAAGGAACACAGCCTACCCCTTTCTCTGCTGACTCTTGAAACTGTACGCTGGCCACCTCAACAGCACCAAGGAAAGATTCAACGACCAGCTCAGCAGATGCAGAATGGTTGTTGAATGTGCTTTTGGCAGATTGAAGGGACGCTGGCAGTGTTTACTCACTAGATTGGATCTCAGTGAGAAAAATATACCAATGGTTATAGCTGCCTGCTGTATCCTGCATAATCTCTATGAGGCAAAGGGAAAAAAGCTGGTACCAGGGTAGAGGGTGAGCGGCTATCTGTTAACTTTAAACAGCCAGACACAAGGGCCTATTCCAAGAGCCCAAAGCAGAACTATGCAGCTGAGGGAGGCTTTGAAAGAGCGCTGTAATGGTCAGCCCTTGTAGTGTTCTGTGCTTCCCCGTTTTCTGGGCTTGGAGCTTTGGTGCTATTAGGAACAGTATAGTCCTTGCTGTACATCTACAAGTATGGTGTGCTTTGAATACCGTTATGTATGCTGCAATATGTGTTGTGAACTAATATAGTTTTATTCTCCAAAAATAGAAATCTGCCATTGTTGAGTGGCAAAAACACTGCAGAAAAAGAATGTGCAAAAAATAACAACAACAACAAAAACACCAGGGACTGCAATACAAACTTTTAACATAAATTAGTGGACTAGAACTTTAAAATTGGAAAGGCAGCAAACATTTCTGTCCATTTCAGTGCACAGATGTAGTTTGTTGTGGAACATATACACAATGGTTTGCTCAGATGAAAGCGAAGCTGTGGTTTTCCTTGCTGTCCTCCAGCATGGAGTGGTAGGGGTAGGCTGTTTGGAGCTACTACCATGGAATTCTCCCAGGACTGCAGAGGATGGAGAATCTGAGAAGAACCATAATCTCCTGGTTCATCTCCCTCTTCTTATCCTGTTGGGACTCCTGGGCCTTTCTCCTCTTTCCTTCTCTGTGCCATCTGCCCTGTTGGCCCTCCAGCCCCTTGGTTCGCGGTCTGATGCAGCGTGGGCTTGCAGGATCTTGCTGAACATGTTGTTGTCCTCAGGGTCTGACATTCTGCACGTGTTGAGGGGTACCCCTCAAGGCCACAATGAGAGCAGCTGCTGATAAAAAGAGACAGATGTATTAGTGGATTTATAGTCACAATAGAAAGGGAAAGTTAAGTTTCAAAACTCCCTTCCCTTACTTCCATAACATCTTTTATTAAGACATGCTTATTCACATTACAGCTTTGGAGTGCCTCTGCATAGCACTGCACTCCACTCTCTGCTACGGTGAGTATGGCCTGCCAGGGCTAAGGCAGTGGGGGAAGGAATTTTGGTTTCATGAAATAATACAATTTTGTTCTTTATTCCAGGGGTATGAGCATAGCGCAGTGGCACTCAGTGTTGGCACTATTTGCCACAGGCAGTGGTGGCTTTAGCTGATATCTCACTTCAAAGGGTAACAAAGGCACAGAGAGCACCCCCAAACTGCCCAGATCCATATGCCACTAACCTGTTTACTGGTGCCAGCCAAACTCATTGCAGTGTGGCGAGAGAAAGTATCCTACCGCGGTGAAAGAAATAAGGCTGCCATCCGCAGAAGTCTTTGGGAGAGGATTGCAGAATAGCTCCATTCAACTGTCATTGAGATTCCCCCTCTCCTCCCATAGGATACAAGGAACATTCCTATGTACATAAACAAACTGTTTCTCATGCCTCCTTTCTCCCCCACTTAACCAAACATGGGAACGAAGAACAGAATGGTCACAGTCGTAGAGAATGGGGCATTGTGGGACAGCTGCTGGAAAACCGTTGGAGTCTTCAGTATCTACACCAGGAGTCAGCAACCTTTCAGAAGTGGTGTGCCAAGTCTTCATTTATTCACTCTAATTTAAGGTTTCGCGTGCCGGTAATACATTTTAACGTTTTTAGAAGGTCTCTTTCTATAAGTCTGTAATATATAACTAAACTATTTTTGTATGTAAAGTAAATAAGGTTTTTAAAAATTTTAAGAAACTTAATTTAAAATTAAATTAAAATGAAGAGCCCCCCAGACCGGTGACCAGGACCCAGGCAGTGTGAGTGCCACTGAAAATCAGCTCATCTGCCGCCTTTGGCATGCGTGCCGGAGGTTGCCTGACCCTGGTCTACACTCACACTGTGTTGACCTCCGTAAGCTGACCATGGCTCTCCACCATTTGAGAAATAGATTTTACTAATTGGGGCACTTATATCTGCAGGAGACAAATTTGAGTGTAGACACATATACAAATAGGTCAACTCAAGATAACTTATGTCATCCTAACTTTGTAGTGTAGAGCAGGCCTCAGATCAGATCTACACTGGAAATTTTGTTACTATAATAATGTTGGGTAAGGGAGGTGATTTTTTTTTTTTTTTTTTTTTTACATTTCTCAACTGGTTAAAGCTGTAGCATAGGTCCAGGTAAACTAGCAAAAAGTGTCCTTTTGCTCTTGGAGCATAGTTAATAGAGGGAACTGCCAGAGCCATCCTTTGGGTAGGGCAAATCAGAGCGACTGCCCTGGGCCCTGCGCTTTGGGGGCCCCCACGCAAAATCGGGACTGTCCCAACATTTAGCCCTTTGTCCTGTGTCCTGACCGATGTATGATCGAGATGCCATTTGCCCCGATATTCAGGTGAGGCGGGAGGTGGGCGGGCAAGCGGGGTGAGGAGGCAAACGGGGAGGCGAGTGACAGGTGGGAGAGGGGTGAGGACGCAGGCGGGCGAATGGCAAGGAGGAGAGTGGACGGGGTAGGGTGGCGCTGTACAGACAGCGAGGAGACTAGTGAGGAGGCGAGTGACAGGCAGGAGGGGGCTGAGGAGGCAGGCAGGGGAACAGCAAGGAGGAGAGCAATGGGCGAGTGAGGGGGCTGAGGAAGCAAGCAGTGGGTAGGCATGCTGAGCAGACAGCAAGAAGACTAGCAGAGAGGCTGATTTGTCCTCCCCACCCCCCCAGGTGGCCCTGGGAACTGCTATAAGCTGTACTGGCCAAAGTATCTTTCGCCAGTATAAACTGTGTGTGTACTAGGAGGGTTTGCCGGTATAGTTATACTGGCAACGATTTTCTAGTGTAGAATAAGCCTAAGGACTTGTTTACAGGGAAAATTTACTGGCATAATGATACCAGTATAATTATACTCCTATTGGTTTAACTCCCTCGATGGACACTCTTCTGAAATAAGTTATCATGGCAAAAGGATTTTTTTGCTGGTATGACTGCATCTACATTAAGCATTTTGCCAGCATAGCTATGTCAGTTAAGCACAAACGCGAATCCTGCAAACAGATCAGCATGAGCATATCTTTGTATCCATATGGAATCCCACTGACCTTCAGCAGTGCAGTTCTAATTGCATGCTTGGGATCTAAGTGATGCATTCCTGCCGTTGATGTTTCAGATTCTTATATACAATATATTTGTGGTGTATTTTTTGTACATTAATAGTAGTATTGCATTTTTTTTAGTGTAAGTTCTGTTCAGTAAGACATTGTTACAATTGTAGGATAATGTCCAGAATCTGCTGGAATCCATAAAAATCCAGATTAAAATGTATTGGTAAGGCCAGAAGAGGTTAAAGGGCCACTTTCAGAAGAATGTTATAAAGGAGAGTTAGTGTTGTTGTTTGTTTTTTTTCCAAAGACAGCTGTTTGCACAGGGTCAGAGGAAACTGTTATTGGTTTTGAAACAAACAAATAAAGGTATTACTGGTGTATAACATTTTAAAGAGCCTTAAATTTTGCTTTTGTGTCTAAGTCCTGTGGGCTGTTACAAAATTTGTGATAGAAAGTAGTGGCAAAAGATTATTCTCCTGTGAATACTTGTGAACTGTTAGTTTTATTGGGCTGCAACTGTTGCTGATTGTGGATGGAGAGAGCGGTGGCTTTATTGAATGGCTGCCTCAAAGTGCCTCGTAGTTTAAAAGAAACAAAAACAAACAAAAAAAGTGATTTAAAAAAATAGAACCTTTTTACTCCATGTGTTGGTTTCCTGCATATCTCAATCTACCATATAGATCCTACTTTGCTGCCACATGCATTATCAACTGAATTCTGATTACAAAATCTCTGTTACAGACACCAGCTGGCCTAGTCTTGAGTGAGTCTAAGTATTACAACTCTTATTGACTTGTCAGCAACTCCCACTGACTCAGGAAACTCCCAGAGTGGCAACACCCTTCAAGATCAGGACCAGTGTAAGGAGGCAGAAAGGCAGGGATCTGGAAGAAGATGTTAATAGTAGGCATAACAGACTTCTGATTATTAAACAGTGCTCAGGATTTATTAGTTTTAGTAATCAGAGTCCCATATGATGCTTACTTCCCCACCGCCCTGCCCCGGCAGGATCAAGCCTAGCGTAAGGAGGCAGACAGAGCATATTTGTTTTTCAGATCCCAGACTGAGTTTGTAGTGCTGGAAGTTAGGGAAATCATATTTGTACTTGTAAAATATGCAAATCTAAAATGAAGTAATTGAGAGAGAATAAATATAGAATCCCATGATGTCATTTTTAGAGTCATTCTTCTGACAAGAGCTACGCTTTAATATTGAGTGTTCCAAGGTCTGGAGATCTGAGGGATTAGGGACCTTGAGAGGAAGATGCTGTGATTTTAAAATGTTGCAAGATGTGGTACTTCCTGCATGAGGTCACATGACCTTGTGAGCCATCTAACTTCACTGGATGACAGGAGAAGACCAGGTTTGCAGCTGAGACATTGAGAGATGATTATACAATGAATTCAAGGCTCTAGAGTGCAAAGGGCAAAAGACAGTACAGCAAATGGTAGCAAAGATTCTTTAGGCATAATAGTAAAGGTAGGCCTTGTTCAAGGGACACCGTCACACTTGTGTGAGAATATTATATGCAATATGTTATATACTTTGCTTGGCAAAGATAAAAGTGTGATACCACGCCAGTTATTACAGTCCCTGAGAGTTCCTTTCTTTGGTGTCTTCACAATAACTAGGGGCCAGGATAGATGCTGCTAATTTAGGATTTACCTTGAACAATTCTGCATTCAAGTTATCCTTGCCAGGAGTTTTCCCATTTTTTAAGGATCTGATGGCTTGAATGATCTCTTCCTTAGTTGGAGTGTCTGTGTTGATATCAAGATCTTCTGCCTCCTGGATGTTTGCTTCCTTTTTAGGTGGCTTCATGTTCAGCAATTCTTTGAAATGCTCTGTCTTTTTTTGGTTGTTAATAGGTGTCCTTGTTTGTTCCTGATGAGTATGTGTTGGTGTCTGCCATTTACCACTGATAAGCCGTGTCATTTTGTAGACAGTTCCTTGTTCACCACAAGCAGCTGCATCCTCTACTTGTGTTGCCAGATTATCAATATAATGCTATTTGTCTGGTCTCACAAGGCGTTTGACCTCCCAGTGTGCCTTGCTATACTGCTCCTGGTATCTGTCCTTTAGCTTCTGGGATTTTATGTCTAAAACTTTTTACTTCAGGGCTCGTCTGGTTTCTGTGGTGTTCCATGTGCTGCATGTAATCCACTCCTTCCTTTTCTTCTACCTGAGCCTAGACAGGCTTCACTGCTCTTGTTTATAAATTGCTGTTACTTTGTCCCACTTCTTGTTGATCTCCTCATCTGCATTCCCCTCCTCTTGTTGATCTCCTCATCTGCCTTCCCCTCCTCTTCATCAAGGTCTGCAAGTGCTCGAAACCTATTCTTTAGCTGCAGAACGAAAGCTTTCTGTATTTCAGGAGACTTTAGCTTGTCAATATATAACATCTATGTCCCTTGTTCGGTGGACCCACACTTCTCAGGTTTAGCTTGATGGAGGCTGTCATAAGGTGGTGGTCGCTGCCAACATCTGCACCCCTTCTCACTTTCACATCTGTCAGTGAGCGTCACACTTTGCCTTTGATCATGATATGGTCAGTCTGGTTCTTATCTCTGCCGTTTGGCACTTTTATCTGTGCCAAGCAAAGTATTGTGTAAGATCATAGTTCAGTGTATATCAGAGGCAGTTGATAGCATTCTCAGAAAAAAGCAAGCTGGTTTTCGGAAGGAGTGTGGATGCACAGACCAGATCTTCATTCTACGAAACATGATAGAACAGTGCTTGAATGGCAACCGCAACTCCACATAAATTTCATAGATTTTGAGAAGGCTTTTGATAGCATTCACAGGACCAGCCTATGGCGCATTCTGTGGGCATATGAAATTCCTTTCCGTATAATCAAGGTCATCAAAAGCTTCTGTTTCAACTTTACATGCAGTGTTGATCACAGTGAGCTCAGTTTTGAAGTCAAAACAGGAGTACATCAGGGGTGTGTCAGGTCTGCAATCCTCTTCAGCATTGCCATCCACTGGGTAATGCAGTGTACAACAGAAGACATGCCAACAGGCATTAAATGAACACTCTTCTCATCCGCTGAAGACCTGGACTTCGCGGATGTTGTCACTCTCATGTCACATACCTAACACCATATACAAGAAAAAAACAACTCGACTCAATGCATTCAGCCAGCAAATTGGACTGAAAATCAACCACAGTAAGACAGATATCGTGACATGTAATATTGCTTCACCATCACCAGTATGGATAGAGAATTATGTTTTCACCAATGTAGAAACGTTCACATACTTGGGCAGCACCATCAGCCAGGATGGTGGAACAAGCCAGGACTCCAGAACAAAATCAGTAAAGTCAAGAACACTTTCAGGAGCTTAAATACAGTCTGGAAATCATCAAAATACAACACCAAAACCAAACTCAAAATTTATCAGAGCTGCCTACTTTCAACACTACTTTATAGTGCAGAATGCTGGGGAATGAGAAAGGCTTACATGTCTGACCTGTCTTGATTCCATACAACCTGCCTCAGAAAAATCCTCCATATCTTTTGGCCCAGAACAATCTCAAACCAAGATCTATTGACACAGTGCAGCTAAGAGGATCTGAGCACCATCATTGCCAGGAGGCGTTGGAGATGGATCAGTCATGTTCTTCAGATGAAAACTGATTCCATCACCAGAGTAGCAATAACATGGACATCTGAAGGAAAGCAAAAATGAGGCTGCCTGAAAAAAACATGGCGAAGAGCTGTGGAAGCCAAGCCGAAAAACCTGGGGCACAGCTGAGGGACCATTGAAAGACTTGCCAGAAACAGACGGGGGGAGGAGCTTCCTCACTGCCCTAAACGCCAGAGGCGTAATAGGAACATGATGATGATGATGATAATGAATATGTTATACAGCTACAAGTAGCTACAAAGAAAGAAGTTAGGAAAATATTATTTTTCAGCTTGTTTACTTTTTAGATTTGATAGCTATTTATCTATAGTCATTTTCACCCTTTTCCCTGTATAGTTAAGACCCTAATAAACATCAAAAGGAAAACTGAAAAAATTATTATAAAATAATTAATCAGTTCTTTAAAACTATCAGAATATGCTAATTAAAGGGTACTTTATTAGCAACTGGAATATTTAGAAATTAGTATAAAAAATGCAAGTTGACAGTGCCCCTATGAGCAAGATAAATGGCTAACTATTCAGTGAAGCTGTCTAACATATGCTTAGTTCTCTGAGAGCTTAAGCATTCAGGAAGACAGAAAATAAATCTTCAATTATGGCACTTGTCAAAAATAATCTGATCTGTGATGAAGAATGAGGTAAGTGAGTAAATATGCTTTTTCAGAGCAGGGGCCTGGTTTCTTTGTGTCTTGTGCAGCTCCGAGCACACTGGTAATAATAAAAACAATACAATGAAAAGTCAGGTGATGTCATTCCAGGATTTGATACTTGCAAATGGATATAATGTTGTGTGCAGACCTAGATTGTATGTTTTTTTGTCTGTGCGTATGTCAGCACTGCAGTAAAACACCCATGGCTGACCTATGTCAGCTGCAAGGTTCGAACTGCAGGGCTATAACGTTGCTGTGTAGACTTTTGGACTTGAGCCAGATGTTTGGGTCACAGAGCTCGTGCTCCAGCTTGAGATCGAACATCTACATTGTAGTTTTATAGCTTGCAGCCTGAACCTCATGAGCCTGAAGGCTTGTCTACACTTGCAGCCTTGCAGCGGTGCCTCCGTAGCGCATAGTGAAGACGCTACCTATGCCAACGGGAGAGCTTCACCCTTTGTTGGAGGAAGAGGACTAACGTCAATTGAACAGGACTGAGCGGGTTGGGTTGGTCGCTTAACAGCAAAGACTGCAGGCCACTGCTGGATGAACAAGTACATGCAAAAAGTCATTGTAGGTAAGAGGGGAGCATACAGGTTTATGAAGTAAAGAATACTGCTTGCAGGAGAGAACTAAAAAGTATATAGGTTAAACTAAGGAAATCTGCATACTCCTACACAAACAATGGAGGATAAAAGCAAGGTTGCATTAGAAGTTGCAAGGTACTTTTTGGATGCTGTATATAGGGACAAAGGTTCAGTGGAAGGAGATACTAGTGAGGCTAAAACTGATATGGGGGATCAAAGAAACAGATATTGATAAACTGGGTTCTGTCTTTTAGTGCTCCCAGTGTGAAGATAGGGAACAGGTGTCATAAATACACACACCTTTCCCAAAGAAAGAAGAAATTGTGAAATGGAAGTGGCCAAAGATAAAAGGAAACATTAAGCAGAGATATTTGCAGTCTCTTTTTGGAAACAGAAGAGGTATCAATGGACTAGGGAAACGCTACTGTTAACAGACATTTAAGTATATGGAGGGGATGTTATGATAGGATAGTTTAATTTGGGCAATTGATCTTGGATTATCACCAGATAAGTCTGCTCAGTGGTCTGCGGGGAGATGTTGGATGGGATGGGAACTGAGTTACTGTAGAGAATTCCTTCTTGGGTGCTGGCTGGTGAGTCTTGCCCACATGCTCAGGGTTTAGCTGATCGCCATATTTGGGGTCGGGAAGGAATTTTCCTCCAGGGCGGATTGGCAGGGGCCCTGGAGGTTTTTCGCCTTCCCCTGCAGCGTGGGGCATGGGTCGCTTGCTGGTGGATTCTCTGCAGCTTGAGGTCTTCAAACCAATTTTGAGGATTTCAATAACTTAGTCCTGTGTTAGGGGTTGTTATAAAAGTGGATGGGTAGGGTTCTGTGGCCTGCCTTGTGCAGGAGGTCAGACTAGATGATCATATTGGTCCCTTCTGATCTATGAGTCTATGAGTCTATGTAGGAAATTACAGGTTTATAAGCCTGATTTAAACAGTGAGGGAAGATGCTAGAAAGTCTTATCAAATACGTGATAGAGGAACACCTAGAAACTTTGGATTTAATGAAGGATAGAGGGCACAGATTCACAAAAGAGGGTTCATGTCTAAAAATTTTGATGGACTATTTTGATGAAGTAACCGTAAGCACTGATAGAAGAAGCCATGAACCTAATTTACCTGGATTTTAGAAAAGCTTTTCAAACTGTACAGCACAAAAGACTAATCTGTGAGGTGAATAAGTATGGCATAGGGAGAGCTACTTTATTTGATTTAAAAAAAATCTAACTTGGATACAGAAAGCTTAGGAGACGTGTGAATTGAAGCAGTTTAGGTTGGAAGAATGTGAATAGTGGAATGCCTTAAGGATCATTTGGGCTGATTTTGTTGAATTTATGCAGCATATCGATAGCATGGAAGAAGGAACAAGTAGTAAGCTGATAAAATTTACTGAAAATACAAAACTGAGGGAATGTCAGTACAAAAAAGGGCAGGTGATAAAATTCTGAATGACTTGACAAGGAGGTGGAGCATTGGCAAATAAGTAAGCATATGCAGTTCATTCTAGTGTAGAGTAATGAGGCAAGGCAATAGGGAAAAAAAAAGAAAAGCTACATACCCCAGATAGTCATACAACTTAGAGCACTACACAGACAAATGTGAACGCTGTAAATCTTCAAATGTAGTATTTATTAGCTGTTTTGTTTTTAAAAGAAAGTAAAATTCTTGGACACGTAGAAATATGGAGTATTTTTGATACTGATCAGAGGGAAACTGACTCTCCTGATGCAGGCAAAGACTTCCTCACTCTGACACCGTTTCCTGGACCCTTGGCACCAGCTGGCGGAACCCTCCATGGTCTCCCCAAGCTGACTCATCTTTGGAGACAGAGGCGGAGTTCTGCACCCAAACAAAGCACCTGCGCCAGTGTCCATCCTACGTCCCACCAGATCCCAGTGCAGGTGCCCATCGGGCCCCTGGTCCAGAGGACAGTGGCATATGTAGGTTGAATGGCTGTTTGTGCTCAGTGGTGTCTGAGAGAAGGGGAGCTCCGCCACTCGACCTGAACTCAGTACAGAGCCTGGTACCATTACTCAGGACTTAGACCTGCATGATATGATTGATGTAGAAGTTAGAGGAGGAAGGCCCCCTGCCAGTGCAGGTTTTATCCTCATCCTCTCCAGACAAAGTTGTGTCGGGACTGCACAGCTCGATGCCGCAGGATGACTTCAGAGCTCACCAAGAGCTATAGAAAAGGGTGGATTCTAAGCTAGGGCTAGAGGTAAAGGTGCTTAAAGAGTCCTCACAGAACCTGACTGCTGTCTTGGCAGCAGCAAAGATGACCCTATCCCCAAATGAGGCTGTTACTGGTCCAGTCAGGTCCTTATGGCAGACCGCTTCTTCGCTGCCTGCCACAGAGCAGAGACAATGTACTATGTTCCCACCAAGCGGTGTGAATAGCTATATTTCCATCCCTCCACCCCCTTGCGGTCACAGTTGCCAACAAAAGAGACAGACAAGGGCTGCAAGCCAAAGGACTCAAAGAAGCTGAACCTGTTTGGTAGAAATATTTGTTCTACTGATGGGTTACAGCTTCGCATCTCCAATCAGCAGGCCTTGCTTGGGAGGTTTAACTATAATGCCTGGGACTTCATGTTGAAATCTAAGGATTCACTGCCCCTAGAGTTCTCTGCTCTGATGGAGGAAGGGAAGACCATAGCCAGGGCCTCCCTCCAGGCTGTGGTCCTAAGAAGGTGCTCCTGGCTCCAATCTTCAGGGCTGCCACCGGAGGTTTAGCAAGCCATTCAGGATCTTCTGTTTGAGGAAACCTCCCTCTTCTCTGAATAGACATGCAAAACTCCATAGCCTGAAAGATTCCAAGGCCATCCTTAGATCCCTGGGCCTCTACTCCCTGGCACCTTCGAGGAAGCATTTCAGACCTCAACAACTAGTCCACTTCTTGGCTTCGCCACATCACCAAGACTTATTTAAGAAATAGAGCAGAGGTTATAAATGCAGGCAACCACCCCCTTCCACCTCAGTCTCAAAAATGGGATCACACAGATACCCAGGAGGCCCCAACCAGAACTTTTGAAGAGGCACCCAGGGGCATTATATCAGTTCCCATACCGGATCCTGCCCCAGCTTTCTTTTCAGACCAACTCTTCTACTTCAGCCCAGCATGGTCCCTCATCCCCTTGGATCTTTGGGTGCTGAGTACGGTGGATGAAAGTTACATGCTTCAGTTTTCTTCCAGCTCCCCCTCCCATGCTCATCCCCATTCAAGGACCCTTCTCACGAGCAAGCCTTTCTGCAGGTAGGGGCTATGGAGAAGATGCCTCCGAACTTAAGAGGGAAAGGGTTTTATTCTCGCCATTCCCTAATCCTGAAGGCCAAAGGGGTTCTGCAACCTGTGTCTGAATTGCCTCAACAGTTATCTCAAGAAGCTGAGGTTCTGCATGATCTCCCTGGCCTCCTTTATTCCCTGGATCCAAGAGACTGGTATGCCACCCTGGACTTGAAGGACACCTAGTTCCACATCTCCATCTTCCATGGTTCCTCAGGTTCATCATAAACCAGACGCACTGCCACTTCACTGTCCTCCTCTTTGGCCTGTGGGCAGCCCTTCAGCTTTTCACAAAATGCGTGGTGGTGGTGGTGGCGGCCTTCCTCAGAAGGTGAGACATTCAATTATACCCTTACCTCAATGACTGGCTGATCAGGGGCCAGTCCCAGGTCCAGGTCAAAGCTAGCACCTATCTACCTTCTATGCCCTGGGCCTATTGATAAATGAGCAAAAGTCATCTCTCATTCCCATCCAGAGGATAGAATTTATTGGTGTGGTGCTCAGTTCCACCGACACCAGAGCCTTCCTCTCAGAGGCTCTCTTTCAGACAATGTTGGCTGTGATATCCAAGGTCAAGCCCCTCCCCAACAGCCCAAGTTTGCCTCAGACTTTTAGGTCAGATGACTGAATGCACTTAAGTGGTACAGCACGCAAGACTGCACCTCAGACCCCTACAAGCATGGCTGGTCTCAATGTACTCACTGAGCCATTACCACTTGGACTCAGTGCTTACAGTTCCCCCCCTGGTCCTCATTTCCCTTGACTGGTGGAGAGGTCCCTGATCAGTGGGTGCAGGTGTTCCCTTTGTCACTCCCCCCAACCATCAGTACCCCTAATTTTGGACATGTCCAATCTAGACTGGGGGGCTCATCGCCAGTACCTCAGGACTCAGGGCCTGTGGTCCCAAGAACAGCTCCCCTTGCACATAAACATCAGAGAGCTCATAGCGGTCCACCTAGCATTCCAGGTGTTCCTGTCCCAGATCAAGGGCAAAGTCGTACAAGTGCTCATGGACAACACAGCAGCCATGTTTTCGATCAACAGACGGGGTAATGTGCTTTACCATCAAATTTGTGAACCTATCCATCCGTGATCCTGTTGAGCTTCATGGGCCCTCCTTTTGAGCTGTTGTCATCACAGCCTTTGTTGTGTCTCTCCTGGAAGGTCAGCTTCCTGCTAGAGATTACCTCAGCCAGAAAAGTCTCAGAAATTAGGGCCTGAAAATGAGAACTGCTGTATATGGTTTTCTTTTTAAGAACAAGTTCAGTTGTGCTCCCACCCAGCATTCCTCCCAAAGCTGGTCTCATAGTTTCATAGTAATTAGGCTATTTTCCTGCCAATTTTCTTCCCCAGACCGCACAAGAATACAGAGGAGAAGCATCTTCATGTCCTGGATTTTAGATGTGCCCTGGTCTTCTACATTGAGAGAAACCAAACTGTTCCCTAAAGCCACGCAGCTCTTTGTGGCATTAGCAGACAGGATGAAAGTCTTATCGGTTTCAGCACAGACAGTTTCATCCTGGATCACTTCCTGCATTCATATGTGCTATGAGCAAGTTGGTACTCTTCCTCCTGCTATCTTGACAGCGCATTCAACAAGAGCTCAGGCTTTATCATCAGCGTTTCTGGCCCAGGTCTTCTCCCACTATGCCATCACCGAGCAGACCAGCATGATGCCAAGTTTGGCAGAGCAGTGTTGCAATTCACATGTTCATGAACTCCAATCCCACCTCCTCAGGTACCGCTTGGGAGCCATCTAACATGGAATTGACATGAGCAAGCATTTTCCGTGTACCTAAAATTACTTGTGCATCAGATTCAAATTCAGCATGTGGAGATGTTGCCAAATCTGCTAGGCCCTGGACTGGGGTCTTTGACAGGAGGGTATTTTACTGAAGGGTTGTAAATATCTTTTGAGAGCCAGTTGTGCCAGGTGTTCAGTAGGAAGGTGGAACCAGTTGTGCCAGGTGTTCAGTAGGAAGATGGAGCCAGAACCATGTTAAAAATTAGAATGAGGAGGTTCATGAACTGAACTTAAACTATCTAAGCCCTTGTCTATAACAGGGTTCAAAAAAGAACTAGATAAGTTCATCGAGGATAGGTCCATCAATAGCTATTAACCAGGATGGACAGGGATAGTGTCCCTAGCCTGTTTACCAGAATCTGGGAATGTGCGACAGGGAATTGATCACTTGGTGATTACCTGTTCTGTTCATTCCCACTGCGGCAACTGGCACTGACCACTGTCGGAAGATAGGATACTGGGCTAGATGGACCTTTGGTCTGACCCAATATGGCCGTTCTTATGTTTTTACCCTGCACTCTCACCCTGATGCAACATGTATCATTGTCCCCAGTTATGGAATGAATTGCAACCTGGCACAGTTTAGAGCAACCTTAAGACTGCTGTTGTTGGTCCAAGTACTGAACTGGCCCCATCATGGTCGGGTTGTGGAAAGGTGATATGAAGCTACTTTTGTTCCCTACCCTTCACCCATGCCCAGCACTACTTTAGTACAGCTTAGGATTCAGCCCGCTATTTGTCATTGACTCATTGCATTTCTGAAGCCTAAAAAAAAGAATTACTTATATCTTTTCTGTATTTTGGTAACAAGATTTTTAACTCACAGCCCTAGTGTTCCATAGCTTTGTCTGAATTATATTTGTGTTGCGGCATTGTGGTTTAATATGCTTTTCATGAGGCTTACATGTAAAACCAAACAGGTTGACTTGTTGACTTTTTAGGATGGGATGTTCAAAAACACTCAATATTGACCTAACCCTTCATCTTCCTAAAAGTCAATGGGAGTTTTACTATAGCTCTTTTAACAATCCTACCCCAAAAGTTCAGATTAAATTAAAAAAAGGTTGTATTTTTAAATAATGAAGTCAGGTTAGAACTGAGAAATGAATATTTATTAATAAGAAACAAATTTTTCTTTGTAAGTGGCTCATATTTGAGAGGCCAATGAACACCTTAACAAAAATTTAATTAAAATCTAGAATGTGAAAAAAGCAACAGAAAAGGCAGGAATTAACTTGCATTAAAAATCAGTCATAAAAAGAGATTAGCTGAAAAAGTTGTATTCTTGATAGCTACACCATGTCAGTGTCAGCAAACAAATAAGAAAAACTCCCTCTTAACCCTCAAATGTCAAAAGTTAAAAAAAAGTTGTTAAAAGTCTGTTTTAATAAATAAATTAATATTTACTCAAGAATACATAAAAGCCATTGTAAGGTCAAAATGATGGTGATTTCTTTCTGCTTTCCCCTATTATATCTACTTCATTCTAAATAGAGAGAGTCAGAAAATGGAAGGGAAAAATGCTCAGAATATTTTTTTATTTGTTCAAGTAAAATTTAATTTCAGCTAATTTTTCCAACCAGATCTAATAAGAAATTACTAAATATCAGTAAATGTTTGTTGGCTTTTTCCATTGTTGGAGGGAGGAATGAAAATATTTCTGTCTGTCCAGACTTAGCCATGCCACCTTGCAAACGTCTAGAAGGGACCCAAGAGACTCATATGGGTTTTTTGGTTACAACCTGTTCCTACATCCATTTAATCCATGACAGTTTTGCCATATTGACTACAATGGGAACAGGATTGGTCCCTTTGCAATGAAAAATGATTGTTTAGAAATATAAAAAGTATGGAAATAAGCATGTGATGTTTATTCAGCACATTGTGAAAATGTCTGGTTTTGATCTCTTAAAATCTAAGCTCATTGATACACAAGTTTAGACACGTCTAGATAAGTATATGCTGAGTTAATAAAAGTTGATGGTAACATTTTAGAAGCTGCTCCCAGACTAAAAAAGAACCAATGTTTGATCTAGCAACAATGACAAAAGCATTCTTTTCTTTGTGATAAAAGAAAACATCTATGTGGATCTGCAAATATGTCAAATCAATTTGAAGAGGCTAATAAGTGCTGGTATTTTTTTTTTGTCAAGTGATTTTATTCTTTATCATTAGACTTCAAAGAAGAAGGAAAGTGTGTTCTGTTATCATATTCATCAGTCATAATTTTTGTAGACGATTCTTGACACACACTATGTTTTACTGCGCTAACAAGAGAAAAGGCCAGCCATTAAGTTTGTGTGTCTTGGCTTTTCAACAAAGTCACATATCAGAAATAATGCAAGGGGTATGCTAATAAACAATATATAATGTTGACCAACTGGGAGTAAGAAATATTTTCTAACTAGTTCTAAAGAGAAACAATGTTTTTTTTAAAAAAAGCATGATTGTTGTTTACGCAATATATGTTGTTCTATATGTCACCATCAAAAGCCTCTTGTAAAGAGCTCAGCACAATAAATCTTTGATCCTGATTGTCATTATTTAAAGATATGTGCTAGATGTAGATGTACTATGGTGTGTTCACACTTACTTACATATAATAGTAAGATTTTGGATGGCATCTGTTCAAAATACATTTCTGCAGACAATTTCCATGTCACTACATACAGTCATAAAATAGGAAAAATAACTGGAACATCTTAAACAGCAGACCTTTCAGATTTTATTTGTAAAATTGAATGAAAACCAGACTTCTCCAAGTATGTGGTGATTTCATTTCTCCATGCAAGGCTTTGGCTTGGTAAAATAGCATGAAATTTTCACATTGGTTCAAATGAAAAACAGCCAAGAGATCTGTAGTTGTTTCCATTGAAAAACACCACAGCACATTTTGTTACTGTTATTAAGAAAACTAAAATAGTCACTGATGGCCTCAACTTATTTTTGAAACAGTCTGATACATTGTTCTCACAGGGATACCTTTACAAATCTTTTGTTTTTCAGGGCTGACTTTGGCCATCCAAGTACTGTTCCATTTAATATGGAAAGGAAGGCATCTGTTCAACCCCTTTGCATTGCTTCTAGAGGGCTTTGGGTTGGAAAGACACAAACAGAAACTTGAGCATATGTCTGTCTACGCTGCTGGAAGTGAGCCTCCCAGCCTGTGTAGACCAGGGACTTGAGAGCCAGAGATCCAGCCCAAGCTGCAGCATCCACACTGCTATTTTTTGAGCATTGTCTCAAGCCCCATTAGCACCAGTCTGTCCACCTGGGCTGTGAGGCCCCCCAGCCATAGTGTAGACATGCCCTTTGGTTAATTCACCTTCCTGAGAGGCGGTAACTAGGTTGACGGAAGAATTCTTGGGTTTGAGGAGGAATGGGATTAGGATAAATGGGTTTTATTCCTGACACTGCCACTACTTCATTATGGGCCTGATCCAAAAGCCCATTAATATTAAAGGAAGGACTCCCATTTGACCTCTTTGCACCTTACTTTACAAATCTGTAAACACAGGCATTATCACAATACTTACCATGCAGTGCAGTTGTAAAGCTTAAAAAGTGTCATTTGTAAAGAGCTATGAGAGATTCAGGTAAAAGGTGCTACAGATGGCAAAGTGTTATTTAATATTAATAATTAATTCTTAATGAAAACACCTCTGGAGCGCTTTAAATTACCATTTTGAACTAACCATTTTGAGTTATAATGAAATGGTTCAGGCTGTATGTTTAAACACATTTTCTCTACCCTTGTCTCTTTAGAAGAAGACCTACCAGTGTATCAAGTGTCAGATGGTTTTCTACAATGAATGGGATATCCAAGTTCATGTTGCAAACCACATGATTGGTAAGTGAAGCACTAAATCTTGTTGAAGATAGATAGCTCTTTCTCCTTCTTGTGTTCATCATTGCCTGCAAAATTAAACAGAGTTAAGGAGAAATTAATTGTGCAACCATCAATGATTTACCTAGGCATGATTGATTTTTTTATTCATATTATTAGACCTGATAAAACATTAGCATGTTTTATTTTCTGCAAGGGCTAGTTTAGACTTCTGCAGAGAATTATATATCTACTTCCAGTCAAAACACAGGTGATTAACAAATTAAACTTCTAATCATTTTTGCATTATTGAAAACAAACTAACAGGAATGGTTAATGAACTGGATGTTAGCTTTCCGTAGAGTTTTAGACAGGTTTTAATTTCAGAAGTTATTATGATAATGACACTACAGTGTGCTGCTCAAGCACCTTGGTACCAAAATCAAAACTAGCAAGTTTCTGTCTTTAGGAAAGATAAATAATTCAAATGGCCATAAAAATAGTATATGTTCTGTATGAACAGTCTGGAAACAATTTGGAATGTTTCTGTCTGTACAAAATTAAATACTATATCTTTATTTTTAAAAATAAGGAATTGTAGTATTCAGTAATAGGATCTGCATTTTTAGATACAGACATTTAAAAATTATTTTCCATTTGGATTACTGATCCAAGCATGGCTTGATATTTACAAACCTATGTTAGAGTTGTGAGGTGGAATAAAATAAAAAGAGCATTTTCTTTAATATTCATATTTTCCCATTACTTGCTTATTCCCATGGGGTTGCCCACAATGTTTTCAATTTGGTAACCACTCAGTAATAGCTCTAAGAATTCTACCAGTCAATTAAATTTATCAAGCACATCTTTTGCCCGCTAATAAAATAACATTGTCGTAGTTGTCTTATTTTGTTATTAGCCTCTTTTCAGAAATTTCATATAGCAAGCAAGGAATCATTGATTTTACACTTGCTTCATATTGTTTTCGTTGTAACGTAAAAAAGTGCAAATTGCAGATGGTACAGTACAGCAGAGCAGCCAGTAATCACATGTCCAGTTGGTAAGAAGTTTCTCTTTTTAAGTCAATAACTCAGATATATCTGGGCTGATATAACAAAATATTTTATTGCAAGCAAGCTTATGAATTTCTTCCGTGAATTTCAGGAGTTTGGTTGTACCATAAGTGACCTCACAAAATTAATGAAGTAGTGAGAAATAGCCTATTAATACATTTTAATACATTTAAAATATGAACATTTATGTTCTTTGCAGAAAAATGAATATACACAAATTGAGTTGGGCTTGAAAGGCAGTTCAGTGGTTTGCTTGTTGGATTAAGTCTCACTTTTGACATTCTTAATATTTGGGGGAAGATAATGAACTGCTTCATAATGTTAAATCTGGATTAGTAACTTAGAATTTAAAAATAGAACGTGACGCACAACAGAATACACCTTTCCGTTGTTTTCTTTGGATCCCAGTGTATGACATATTCTTAATGATCATTTGCAGCAATTACTGGATACTGATAATTTGACAATGAAAAATTGTCAAAAACTGTGTGGGTAAGGGATAATGCTGGAATGTTAGACCGTCTCGAACAATGTGGCTGTTTGCCACCGACGTCCCATCTGCCTCTGATTCCTTGGCAAGGGCATCCCTCTGCTCCTTAAACATTTTGGAGGAGGGTGGGGGGTTGTTTTGTTTAGTTGGTACAGCAAGATGGATCCAGACTAGTGTTGATCAGATAAGACGGTAATTGAGGTTTTCTTAAAACTGAGTTAATGATGTTTGTATTTTATTCTGAAAAGTTGCATGAGGTTGAATGGGAGGGAGGTCCTTATCCTTAATAGGCGTTGTATCAACCATGCATGATATTGCTTCATGACATAACCATAGTGATACAGATTTACATTTGCTTAATATAAAATCTTCCCAGTGGAGAGAAGGAGCTCACAACTCATACTGGGAGATTTGCAGGTCATGCTTTCGATAATCTGTGTTCCTTAGAAGTTTCTTATGTGTACTGCCAGATTTAAGAGTTTAGCTGTTAATAATACAACCCTAATTAATAAAATACAGATTTGGGGAAGGTGGAGGGCAAATTCAACAAAGTATAAGAATTCTATTGCTGAGAGTTGTGAACATGACCTCACTACCGAAGCAGAGGAAAACAAATGTTTCTGTTTTCCAATTCTGTTAGTCCTTTCACCGTTTATTAGACTTTTCCTTAGCTATCTTTCTAAGTTTACTTCTCCCTTCCTCCTGCTCCCCTCCTTAATTTATTTCGTTGTTCACTAGCATGACAGGCCTTTCCCCAAGACCATATCCTGTCTACAAAGAAAGGTTAAAAGCGTGCCATCAATCTGTTTAAGTTCTCAGATTGACCTTACTGTGAGGGGGAGATGGATATAATAATATATAAAACATGGATGTGTGTGTGTCTCTGAGTATGTATATGTAAAAATAAACAGATAAAACACCTAAGTAACTATCAACATCTGGAGGCTTCTTCCTGTCCATTCACCTGCCATAAAACCCTAGTGTTTTAAGCACCCCAATCTCCACATTTCTAAAATCAGAAGTTGTGAGCAGTAGAAGAGCCCACTCAGGCTGATAAAGCATTTCTTGCTACCCTAGTTCCCCTGTAACAAGAATTGGCAGAACAAGATACAGTGTATTTGCCCTTGCAGGTGGAGTGAGGCACCCTTAGAGAGAGAGCGAATGGTCCAGGAAGGCAGGAGGGAGTAGATAAAAATCAAGGGGTTTAATAATGCTCAGATGGACTGTGAGAGCAACACATACTTCAGCTTCAGACATTATATCCCCGTCTCAGGAGATATATTTTCCATTTGGATAATATTTTAGCATTATTGGCTTCCTAGCCAGTTAATATTTGTATTATATTTATTGATCGATGTGGATTAGTCTTTCCTAATTTGAGGGCTCCCAGATGACTTCAGAGGAATGATAGGGCAAAGGAAAAGAACAACAGTGGTGGTCGGGAAAGTTGCACGACCCCCTGTCTGTCCTTCCCCACCATCCATGCATTGTGCTTCCGAGACTAGCAGGCAGTGAAGGCCCACCAACCTTCCATCCCTGCTCCCGCAGCAGTCTCTAATGAAGATGGCTACAGAAGCAGATGATGATTATTTTTCTCCTGTGCTTCCATGGCCTTCAGCTAAGCTGCAAGGACACATATCATATCCCTGGAACCACCAGTTGAGGCCCCCATCCCAAGCAGTAGGGAACAGAGAAGGAATTACTAAATAAGACAGCAGAAATGAATAGCAATTAGAATAGAGGAAAAGACAGAGAACAGAAAAACATAAGATTATTTTAAAAATAATAAAGGCAGATAAGAATAGGAGAGACATTAAGACAGAAAGGAAGATGGCAGTACCTGCCGGGACATGGTACATTGGGATATGGAGTGCGGGAGTTCATCCATCGAACCCTTGTGAGGAGAGTCTATCAGAAAATGATTGAGAGCCACTGATGTAGATACATGTTTAACTGATTAAAGAAAAAATGTTTGTTCTCAGCAATTTTGTGGCCTAAACTGATTGATAGGATCCCTGTAATTATTCTGTCCATTGGCCAGCCCATTGGGCTTAAATTGGACTCATGTTGTTAACATCCAGAGAGAGTGGATTCATTATGGAAGGTCACTAAGGCAAATATAGGTTTAAAAAATCCAAGTATGAAACTTAGTCTTTTAAATAAGGCAAGCGGCATTACTTTGTTGGCTAAAATATCTCCACTGAGGGTAGATATTTTTAGGTAGTGTGTCCGTCTGCGTTTTTGTCTAATCAAATATAATATCAAATAGTCATTTAGCAGGGGAAGAGGGATTAGAGGCTATTTGAAAAGCCTCTTACTCTTCTCTGTTAAGAGGGCATATAGTGATTTTACAGATTTTATTATACATTTCAATCAATCAAACGATGGATTATGCCACCTAATGGAAAATAAAATCTGCAGATGACCCAGTGAGGTGTAATCTTAAGTATCTTTGACAACAAAACAATTTACATTTGTTTATGTGCAAGTCTCATACTGAAAGGATTTCAGAGAGATGGCTTTTGTTAGTAATTATACTTATCAGCTATGTAGCACTTTATAATTTACATTTTTTAAATGTTGTAAAAGCTTAATTAATCTTTACAGCATACCCGTGGTAAGGTATGCAGATAAGTATTTATCATGCCCGTTTTATAAACAGAGAAACAGAGGCAGAGAAGTGAAATGCTTTACCTAAGGCAGTGGTTTTCAGCCTGTGGTCTGTGATCCCTGGGAGTCTGCAGACTATGTCTAAGATTTCCAAAGGGCTCCACACCTCCATCTGAAATTTGTCAGGGGTTCACAAATGAAAAAAGGTTGAAAACTGCTGACCTAAGGCTACATATAGGTAGTCAGTAGCAGAGAGCTCAGGAATTCCTGACCCTCAATTCTGTGTTCATTCCTTTAGACCATGTCAAGTAACATCCAAGTTTTCTTAAACTACACACTGTTTAGCATTAATGCTATAGAAGAGTCTTGTGGACAGAAAGTGCTACAAAGCTTTTTTTTAAAAAAAAATACACCATCTATTTACATGCAAATTTGGATCCAGATGGATGACGGTACTTTTGTTTCTAGAGGAAACTGCCAAATGCAAACATATTTGTCAGTAAAACTATTTTATAGCTTTGTGTCTGTTTGGAAAAAAAAATCCAAACCCAGACATTTTTTAATATTGTCTCAGTGAGGTGTAAGAAAACATATCTGTAATTCCTCTCTTCTTTTATTTTTTCCTCTGAATAAGATACAAAGCTTTTTAGCAGTTGTCCTCGAGAATAAACTGTCTCTTGATGTCTAGAGATGAGAGAAGTTTCCTGGTATCTCTTTGTTTAGTTCACATAGTTTACTGTTGGCATTTGACCCAAGTGTGCAGAAAGATACCCCTCCACCTGTTGTTTTAAATTAATATGGTAAAGATTTTTTCTTCTACATATTTCTTTACATTTGTATTACTTGATGTAGTAGCATGTAAACTGAAGTGTAGCCATAATGTCTATAATTTTTTCACACGCACACAAAGTGGATCAGAATCAAGGGAGTTCATACGTGTTTAACTCAGCAAAGGAATTACCCCATATAAAATTCTGAGGCTCAACAGCAGTAGTGTAAATTTGTAAGTGCTCTGAATAAAGTGCTGTTAGGCATGAGATAATGTAAAGTGATGACTTTGCCAAGAACTATTTATGAAGAGCTTAATTTTTTTCACTCTGATAATTCTTGACCAATAATTACCAGCCTCTAATTATCTATTTTAGTTAGAAAGAAATCTCTGTCACTATGGAAGTTGGCATTACAACTAGCGCATAAATCCCCAAAGAGGTAAATGTGTTCCAAACAGCCACAAACAACTGTCTCATGGAACATAGTGAGCAAATTGCGAGCCGCTGGCTGTGCACAACAGAGCAGCACATTTACCATTGAAGGCTGATCAGGCTGACAAAGAGAATGATAAAAGGGGAAAAACAGCCACAATCTTTGTAGTTCACTGCAACTTGCATTGACTGTAGAGAGCAAGCCATGGCTCTGTAGCGATAACCACAGTCCTCATGAAAAGTTGTGGTGGTAGGGGCCAGGCTGCGGCATCACTAGGATGCAGTGGTTTTTCACCTCTCCAGTTTTTAATAGACATATGTATGTCTTTTTAAGAGTTTACCTTAAATTTCATATCTGGTATAAATTGTGTGTGAGTTGAAGCGTGTGGTTTTTAACAGAAGGGTGTTTGAGAGAAGGGTGTATGTATTGTGGGCAAGGATCAGAAAAAAAAATGACAAAACTAGAGTCAAAACCAGTATCAAAGTCAATGGAAAGATTCCCATTGACTTCAGTGAGCATTAGTCCAAGCCCTTAGATTGATTAAGAGAGTCTGTGCTGAGACAGTGATAGTCCTAAAGCACTTTTTTGGAAATAATGCATTAATTCATCGAAATGAAAATTGAAAACTGTGCCTTGAATTGACAAGCAATGTGTTAACACTGAGATCTGGAGAAGTAGTATATTGCAAATCCATGATATTTGAATATATCATTGATTTTTAAATATATATATATATATATATATATATATATATATATATATATATATATATATATATATATATATATATATATATATATATATACACACACATGCACATACATATAATGTGTTTTATATGTGTGTGTGTATATATAGTGTGTGTGTATATATATACACATATATATGTAAAAATAATTTTATTTGTCTCACATGCAGACATATGCAGCATGCATTATGTTATATTTGGAATACATTGCTGATGTCAAGACAAAGGAAATGCATAAATCAGCTTTGTAGACACCAATAACATTTTAGGCTAATTGTAATAGTAAGTGACATTTATACATTCTGTAGTTTGTCTAATGCCTAAGGTCATGAAAAACATATACTGTAAGCAGCAGTATGTGACTAATATTCATTGCACATTGGTAACCGCAAATATCACTTCTTCAGAATTTCAGTTTAAATACTATACAGTAAAAATGATTCTCTTGTGTGAGGGGTTTTTACATGTCTTTGGGAAAAAAAAATCTAAATATATGGATCTGTCCACTAGAACATGAAGAGGCACAGACTTCCTTTTGTTTATCAGCTTTCACTGACTTGTCAGAAACAAGGAATGGAGATTAACACATTGCAGGGGGAAAAACGATACTACCCTTTTAGCATCAAAAAATAGTTTGGGTACTTGAGAATCTCATGTTTACACTCATTGTTAGCAAGAAGTTTTCAAAAACTTTAGTGTAAACTATATTTATGTGGTTTGAAAAATGCAAAAAACATGTAACATCCAGAAAATCTTCTTTTGGTATTAAATCTGATGAAATATTGGCTATTTCATGAGGAGCTGGATTTAAAAAAAAAAAGATGAAATCTGTGCTGTTTAATACTAACAGAAAGCTACCCTCATGCGGGCAATGCTGGCTTATTTGAAAAGCCCATAAAGGGTTTCTACATGGACCATACAAAAGAGATACTTTCTCTTTAATAGCCATCTGTACAGGAGAGATGAGAAGTGGGCCAGGTCATCTCTCCTCAGCTGTCATGATATTAACGTAGGTAATGGAGCAAGCTCTGTGTTCTGCTGGGTGTTGTTTTTCATAGATGTTCATCGATTTGCACAAATAATTCTATTTATTTCTTAGAGTTGGTCCAAGCAAACCAGGCAGAATAACAAACACCAAAGCATTTCAAATGACTTTATCTTTGTTGTTTTGTAATGTAACTTTTGTCTAAAAAATGGTGTCACACCTACTGTGCAGATGGCTGCATGATTTGTAAACCAGCCAAAACATTTAAACAAATGTGTGATCTGGGGATAGATTAAATAAAGGATAAAATGGAGTGTGGACCACAAATTCTAATAATCAGATGATTTTAAGTTGTGTGTAGTGTGGAGAGATGGTAACAGTGATAGCAGGGAAAGCTTGCCAATGACAGCAAGGTGCCTTACAGATCTCAGGATGGAGCCTGTGGCCTAGTAGGCCTCAGTTTGAGAACTGCACATTTGCTGTACAGCTGGCAGCTCTGTATGGGGACATCAGATAAAACTTATGTAAAATGAAGTGTTATTGCTTAGTATGAAATTGTGCAGAGAGGGAATTTGCAGACAGTAACTGAAAACAGAATTCATGGTACCAATGAAGCAGGCTGTAAATATGAAGAGGCTTTAATTATCTGAGCAATTTAACAAAAAATTCAAGATGTATTGACAAAGGGCAAATGCAGCTGTAAACATACTAGAGCACTAAACTGAAAGTTATGTCACCCCTTCCTGTTTCAAACTCCAGTTTTTAATTCTGAGGATTATATGATTTCAGCCACAGAGCTACTCTGATTTGAGATGATATCTAGATTTCAGATTGACCCAGGAGCAATTTTCTTTTTCTTTTTTTTTCAAACAGTTTTTCGGGAAAGTCTATCAAGGCATTTTAAAGTCACACAATATGAAGTAAAAAACTAATATGGAAACGTTCCCAACTCAGATGTTTTATTTTTCTCCTGTGTAACTCAAACAACTTGGATTTTGAAAAATTCCATTTGGGAAAGAGTCCATAATTTTTTTATTAAGGAGTTTGGGGGGAAGAGGGAGAGAAACAACCAAAGAGCCAATATTTTGCATCAATTTCTCTCCATTTTAATTTCTTTTAAAGAAAGGGGGGCATTTAAAGATCAGAATGCCACTTGATTCTAACCTTGCTCTCTTCTATCTAGGTAGTGCAAGGAGTCCAATTGGTGTGTGCTGTTATGTACCATACAGTTTGTGTTGTAATACCTAGCCACTGCAGGATTAATTAAAGGCATTGTGTCGCCTTTCCCTTTGTTCTTTTTTGTTTTTGTCCTTTTGTACTGCAGCCCTAACAGTTGCTTTTGCACATTTTTGATATGTGTTAACGACCACTATAGAATACAGTTTAAATATTAAAATCCACAGTAGTTATTCCTAAATTGTTCACATTCTTAGCAAAGAAACCCCCAATTCCTTGATGAGCTATTTCCTTAGATTTTTTCCTGCTTTCGAGTTCATTTAGTGCAATAAACAAAACAAAAGAAACCAATATGGAGAGTGGGTGTTGAACTTCAGCTGTTCATATTGTTGCATTTGGTGAGCTGATGGGGTTTCGTAGGTCACCTTTAGAATTATGCCTATGACAGCAGTAGCTACCTGCCAAGATTGCAAGGTATCTCACAGCTCTCAGGATGGAGCCTGTGGCCTGGTAGGCCGCACTTGGAGGGGTACACATTTGCTGTACAGCTGGCGGCACTGTATGGGGCAGCCATGTGGGCTGTTAGGGAGCTGGAAAGGAGACAAGCATGAAATTTCTTCTAACCCCAACTCTGTTTTTCTGTACTGTTGGCTGCCTCTCAGTTCCTTGACAAAAAAACCAATCAGGCACCCTTTAATCCGCCTGTGATTACCAGTGGTATAAAAAGAGAAGCATAATGAGGAAAAATGCCTCGTTTTGTTGCCTTCAAAAGCCAACAAATTGGAGTTAACTTGACAGGAAGTGGCTTAATAATTAGATTATTTATTTATTCCTGACACATATCCCCCTGTTACTAGTCTCAGGAGATCCCGTAGATGGTACGATTTTCAAGCTGCCATTACTTCGCTGTCTTTTGTGAACAAAGAAGCTACTGTCTATCAGTCAATTAAATGCACTCTTTAAGCAGAGGCTGAGAAGTCCTCAATGGATAGAGCCCTGGGACATTGTGGCTGATGATTCCTTTCTCTGTACTGTACATCACACTCTCAACTACAGTCCCCATAGAGATGGAATAAAGTCATGCATTAAAATATCACTTGTTGATTTGTTTGCTAATGAAGAGCCATTGAAATGTTTGTGTATTTCTGTGGCAAAATTATTGATAAAAGGACTACTTGCTTGCATATCTTACTTCATCTTCAGTAAGTGCTTATTTAAGACTTACTAAAATTAAAGTCAACACATTAAGGAAAAGAACAGAGAGATGGATAATATGGATTTACTTGCAATTCACATGAAAGTAAATAATGCCAAGGACAGTGAGAAGAGCGAGAGGAAAGGGGAATAATAGTACTTCAACCATGTCTGATATAATTCTCTTCATTAGTAACACTAAGGATCTCTCTCTCTTATTTTTCTGGTGCAGTAGCAGGCACACCTATTTCAAATAATAAAAAAATGTGATGCATACATTTAAAGCATCCATAAAAATGTAATACTGGAAAAGTAAGAACATAAAAAAGTAGTTAGTTTTTAAAAGAGGTTTTGTTTGGATTCTTTCTTCTTTTTTGGATTTAAATATATTTAGAAAATAAGAATTATTGTTCATTTATATAGTAACTATCTGCAGCCAGGTAGCCCAGCAAAAATATGCAGACATTTCTGACTAGTGTACTATGTTTGGTAAAACTTCGAAGTTAAAGTAAAAGAGTCTATGAGAAAAGTTACTTGACTCTGGGGAGTAAGTCTTCTGAGCTCAGATGCTCCTAACTTTTTTTTTACAGTGCTGTATTATCTACATGAACTTACTTTTTTTGCTTGGCTTTTTGTTTTTGTTTTGCTCAGATCACCATGGTGCTTTACAGTACTTTTTACAAAAGGCAGAATGCTTGTCTTTGTATAGTAATGAAAATAATTAGTTGATTAATTGGTAATATGTGCCAGTATGTATTCAGTTCTTAATCTATCTTTTTAGAGATCTCTGTTTGCACTTAAGCACTTAAATGATGCAGTGGCATTTCTCCAATGCAATATTTAGCTTCTGCACGACCATTTGTTACATACAGATAGAGTTTAAATGAAAGTGGTGATGCCCTAAAATGTATTTATTTTCTCAGCCTTTTTTAAAATTACACCATACTGTAACTCTTGCTTTCAATAAACTTGACAGCAGGCTAAAGGGAATTAATTCAGGCCAGCCTCAAATTGGAGTGTTTCTAATTCCTAGCCTGTTATTCCAATTCATTTTATTAGAAAAAGCTTAGATACTCGGAGGTGTTCTATAATAGAAAATGAATTTGAAACCCATTCATTAATTGGTGATTAATACATTTCAGGATTAGTTTAAGCAAAGCCCTACCTCCTGCCCAGTCAAGTATGTTCTGGTTAATATCCAATTATCTGTACCTTTGTACTTATTATGTCTTAATATTTCGGATATGATAACCAGAAACTTGAGAGTAATGCTGATGAGGAGCATAGAGCAGGAATTAACCAGTAACACACTCAGTGATCCTTACTGAGAAAAGTATCTTTCTCTCTTTTCCTCATAGTGGTACAGCTACTGTACACCCTCTATTTCTAGTATTTTAAATGGCTTATTGGAGATTGGAATAATATTTAAACTAAATATTTTCTGTTTTGCGTCAATTGCAGACAATGCATAAGGTCAGAATGTGTTCGTGCATATTCATGTTTGTGATAAACTTAATATTATGTGGTGAGGAGGGAAGTGAAAAATTGATAGTCAGCTAAAACAGTGGTACCCGCTTAAAATATGTGCTCGTGCCTGTCTCTCTGAGCGCATATACAGTTGTGTATGTATGAGTGCCTGCATGTGCATAATGATATCCATTAATGAGAGAGAGTAATTCTAGTGTAAAGGGTTACAAATGTGTCTGAGAGTTTTAAAAAAAATTTACTTGGGCTTATTTATAATATCCCTCAGCTTGTAAAGAAGATGCTTTAGTTACTATGAGTACAATTGTACAGGGCTGTGATATGAAGGAAACAAATATAACTAATAAATATTAAAACCCTAAAATTTACCGAAATTAGCTTTTCTGTGTATAAAAATGTCAAAACTTTAAAATCAATATCTCAGGATTGTCCAGTCTAGGAACAGGTGTTATTTCCTTCCCCATCATATAAAGGTACCAGTTTTAGTATGGCAGGATCATGAGCAGTTTAGGATAAGATGCTAGGATAGGTCTGGCAGAAGAGGAAGCAGTGGGCAGAGTGAAGGTGACATGATCAAAGGTGTATGATAGATTACAGGGGCATGTGATAAATTGTTTTCATCACTGAATATGACCATCACATATGTAGTACTTACCCGCCTTAAACTATCCACAGTGTATGAAACAAGAGATCTTTCAGAACCTTGCCTCATTCACTGCACTCATCTTACAGGGTGCAGGTTCCAAGTTTGTAGACAAAATCAGGATATTAGACTGTATGATTTAAAAAGTAGTGTATTTTATGTGGTTGAAAACTATCAGGAAACATATGCACAATGGGTGTGTTGAGTGCCTGAGTTTTGAGTGCCTGTGTAACTTGAATGTTTCCTTTATGTATTATTTTATTAGAATTCCATGGTTTAAAAACATAATAGTAATTCCTTTATATATAACTTTTTGACTAGACACCACCTATGCAAGAGGGAAAACTTCTGTATCTTTTGTCAGTGCCCCCAACTGCACACATGGATGAGGCCTAAGGCATTAGAAGATCACCTGCAAAAAAAAAAACAACTCCTCCAACAACCTGGTCTCCTACAGGGCCCTAATCAATGCAGTGCTCAGTTTAAGAGATGTGGATGTTTACCACATAGCTAAATTAGCCACTCATTCATGAGTAACACAGCCCTCCCTTTGCTTAGAACTTTGGTAAAATGGGCTAAAAAATATAGCCAAAGTAATGCATTAGTGCAAAGTGTGATTTTCAAACTGTCATAACATGATCAAATCAAAACCATTTATCACCAGAACAGTCAAATACACTTCTTTGCATTTGAGTGACATTTCTCTGTTAAGTTTGAACTTTCAACCCCCAGTCACTTGCGCGCTACTGCTCTTAAATAAAAATCTTGCAAGACTTAATGGGGAGGGAAATAAATTAAATAAATAAATAAATATCACCTTTGGGCAGAGGCCTGGTCTGTAAAATTTCAGCTCACTAGTTGAAAGTGTTGTAAAGTTGTGAGTAGCTGAAAGAAGGCATTTATAATAGAAATGCTCAAATTTTACCTGCCATTACATTTATATTGCATACTCCAGAAAATGTACTGTAGGGAAAAATCCTTCACTGGCATGCATAGGAATAGATTATGTGACCTCTTAGGGCCTTTCTATCTAATATCTGAGATACGCTATCTGGGTCATCTCATATTTGATGTCAACTCCCGCTTATAGAAAGCTAATATTTTTGTGTATAAGGCTTTCAGCGTGGCTCTTCCCAGTCCACCCTTTCTGCAAACTTGTGATTTTACTGGTCTCTTTGAACTAAATGTCTCCGGAGTGGAAGTACTCCTCTTTTGCAAGAGAAGCATTCCAAAACACCATTAACTCCTCTTCTGTCTCCATACTCAACTCAGGCTTCCCATTTGTTGGTTCTGACCATATCCTTGCAATAGTCTTTGACCATCTCCTATGTAGGCAAATTCATCTTTTCCATAAATTTGCACGTGTCTATCTTTCATCTGCAACTTTGCTGATATCCTCATCCACATCACTCCGTAGCTTTGGACAAGTCACTTAACCTCTCTTCGTTTTGCAAAATGAGGATAATGGTGTTTTGAGAATAAATTAGTTAATGTATCTAAAGTGCTTTGAAAATAAACATACTAAAATGCCATAAATACTAAGTATTAAATTACTTATTTTATTTATGATTGTTCAACCTGTGCAGAATGCTATTGCCTGCCTTTCTGCCACAACACCTGCCTCAAACAACTCTATTCATCTCAGAAAACAATTAAAATTCATCCTTCCTGTTTATGGATAACCCTCCATGGACATTTGTCATAAACAGATAGTTAAGGGCTAATGTCTCTTTTACCTGTAAAGGGTTAACAAACAGGGACCCAAACACCTGACCAGAGGACTAATCAGGAAACAAGATACTTTCAAATCTGGGTGGAGGGAAGCCTTTGTTTGTGGGTTTTTGGGTTTGTGCATTGTTCTCTGTGGGTCCTGGACGGGACTAGAGGTGCAACCAGGTTTTTCTTCCCTCCTCTCTTTCCTTTCTCCCACCAATTCCCTGGTGAATGCAGACTCCCTTCCCTGGAGTCTTACAAAAGATAACCAAAAACTCAATTAGTTTCTAAAAAGAGAAAAACTTTAATAAAGAAGGAAAAACATAAAAATTGTCTCTGTAATCAAGATGGGAAATATGCAGGGTTTTTTAGCTTATAGACAATAGAAAGAAGCTTTCTCCAGCAGAAATACAATTTAAGCTACTTCCAGCAAGTACTGAAAATGGAAAAAAACAAGTTAAAAGACTATATCCGCCTTTGGTACTTACTTACTATTCTGAATAGATAAGAGACTGTAGCAGGCAGATTGGCAGAAACCTGGTTGTACCTCTAGTCCCGTCCAGGACCCAGAGAGAACAACGCACAAACCCAAAAATCCACAAACAAAGGCTTCCCTCCACCCAGATTTGAAAGTATCTTGTTTCCTGATTGGTCCTCTGGTCAGGTGTTTGGGTCCCTGTTTGTTAACCCTTTACAGGTAAAAGAGACATTAGCCCTTAACTATCTGTTTATGACAACATTACATTGTCTTTTTCGACTTCAGCCTAGTTACATTGCTAAAGTGATCTTCTCTCAGTCACTTCTCACAAAGGCCCAGATCCTCAGTATACACCAGATCCAGGTATAAATGAATATAGATCAATTTAAGTCAATGAAGTCTGTTACATATTCTGAGAATCTGGCCCATTGTCACTGTTGATTCAAGCTCTATCTCCTCTGCGTCTTCTGCAGCCTGGAAAAATCTTCCCATGTCTCTGTCTCAGTGTCTCCATCAGATGTTTTCAAAATCTCTTGTGAATACGTATATTTTCTCCCTTGCCTAAATCTTTTAAATTTATCCCTGTTCTGTTGTTTATTATTTAAATCTGTGACTAGCTTTTTTTTTACCTCTGTAAAGAATTTTGAGGTACAGTTTTATTTGAAGGATCCTCTACCAAATATATCATATTGTTTTATTACAGAGCTGATTTCTATGGTTTTCAGCTAAATCTCATAAGAACCACCTATCCACACAAATGCTCGCACGCTTTCAAGAATATACAATTTTTAGTAGTCTCCACTGAAACTGTCCTTTCTTTAGCTATGATCCTGGGCCAATACCAGCCACGACTGGTGCTGCAAATCACATAGATTTAAATAGTGTGCCTGAATATTGCCACCTTTATATCCTGTATTGTAATGAAACAACATCAGTAAATTGCAGTGAAGGGTGATTGTTGCATGGGGATGACTATTACACCTTGGGGTCCATTTGCACCAGATTATTTTTTTATTGTTATTATTACTTCCTATCTTCTTTACTCTCTCGACGCCAAACTTGCTGTTGGACATCAGTGGCGCACAGGGGATCTTTAGAAACATTTTGGACATCATATTTTCTCTTAGGTACAGACCAATCACAGTTCAATTCCAAACTCTGGTATCCTGGGTGGCTTTGCAGTACTTTATTGATGCCAGTTTGGTTAGTTGACCAGTCTCAGAGTGTTCTTCATCATCTGCTCTTAAAAGAGGATGAATTCATTGCTGATAAAAATGACATTTTTGCTAACAGTTTTTAGACTGAAACAATGCTGAATTTATAGCAAGTATAATACATTTTCCCCCTTTCTCCTAACCTCCACACATTGTATAATTCAGAAAAGAACTGAAATGAGATTTTTTGGTTTTGTTTTGGCTTATTCCTTGTTTTTAACTATTTTCATGATAAATTAATCTTGGAGGGTAAAGGCAGTATGCAGTTGACTTGTCAGTGGTTTATTTGTAATATTAAACCACAAAAATATTTTCTGTTTTTTTTTCTGGCCTCTGTGGGTATGTCTATACAGCAAAGCAAAACCGGTGGCTGGCCCATGTCAGCTGACTTGGCTGCGGAGGTGTTTCATTGTTGTGTAGGCTTTCAGGCTTGGGCTGGAGCTCTGGGACCCTCCCACTTCGCAGGTTCCTAGATCCCCGGGCTTCAGCCCGAGCCCAGACATCTACACAGGAAGAAAACAGCCCCGCAGCCTTAGCCCTGTGAGCCCGAGTCACCTGACATGGGCCAGCCATGAGCGTCTATCGTGTGCCATGATTTTAAGATGCTTCCGGCAAGTTTTGTTCTTAGTCTGGGGATTAAAAACAAGATTTATATTAAAGATATTCCCTTTTTTAAGCAACACAAGCATACAATGATAACATGAAGATGTCAGTGCTGTCATAGGGTACCCCACAAGCAAACAGGCTGTGTCCTTAGTGGACAAGAAGCAGCTGCAATCAGAAGAACGTGTTATAACTGATATATCAGCCAGTAAAATAGAAGGTAGACATTCACTTCACCTACATAAAAGCCAAGTCATTGTGCTACATGCTTTGCACTGAGAAAGCTAGGGAGAAAAAAATCACCCCTATTTGCCTAATTTAGGGCCAAGGCATGGATCTTTGGCACCAGTCATCCCTGAGCTGCTGCTTCAATTTATGAATGGGAATAGAACTGCAACCCTCCTGCATGACTTGTACAGGTTGCTGCTGCGTGTGTTTATTTGTGGATCCTGTGGCTGCCTTCCTCAGCTCTCCTTTTCTCCAGTGCCTCGCCCATTGAGTGTGGAGGCACCCTTCCATACGCAAAATATTGCAGAGGGCCTGGCATGGTGGCATGTCTGCACTCTCTGTGCATCTCTAATTGGGGAGCTTAGGAAGGTCTCTTTTGGCACGTCTTCATTGGGGTGAATGTCAGTTGTAAGGCTCTGATCTTAAAACACTTAGGCACATGTGTAGCTTTATGCACACGAGTGACTTCTTTGAGACTACTCATGGGAGTAAAGCGGTGCACGTTTTTAGGTGTTTTATTGGGGTCTAATTTGTTATTTCAGGGATCATGCCAAGAACAACATAATTTAAATAAGGAAAACATTTTTTTCACCATGTAACATTCAGGTTGTCATCTTACCTTGTTAGAAATTTTCTCACTTGGGAGCATGTACGTGAATTTTTATTTGAACAGTAAATATAGATTTTATCATCTTTTTTGGGACCATGTACATTTGTTTTTTCATTGTAATACAGCGGTTTTCCCTCTCTTCTTTCTCTTAATATTATGACCATGTAGCATTCAAATTTAAACCTGGAATTAGAACTGACACACCTTCAATTGAACTATCATGTCTCTTAAAAATGCTTTATCAGTGACGCCAGTTCCACACTATTCAGTTGTACATACTTCCGATTATGGGCCAGAGAGCATTGATTTTTAGCTGTCATTTCTAGCGCACACACTGTAGAATTGAAATTTAAACCTTAATCCACTCTTTAATGCAATTAATTTTTAATGTGCAGTAATACTAATTGAAATAGCCTGAATTTAGTAAGTCACCACAAGACATTTTCAAAAGCAGGAGTCTCCACTGAGAACTGGAAGGACAGATAATCATTGTTACAGTGTTTACAGAATAAATGCACAATCTGCAGGCTATTCAGTGGCAAGAGATCTTTTTTTCTGTTAGTTTATATTAATATGTCTCATTGTGGATTGAAATTTCTTTCACTGATTCATACTGCATGTGCGTGCGTGTGTATTGTTATGAGCCAAGTTATTGTGATTCCGTATTATTGGAGGTGGTTACTTCAGTAGAATATTTTCTGTCTAATCTATATATTTTTAACATCACTGTCACTGCATTATGTAGTTGTCAAATTCATTTAGATGTGCATCGAAATTTATTCAATTTTCCTCCTACAAAATGGTCAGCTATGGAATTACCATGTATTTAAACTGAAACTGCATGTTATGTACCTGTATCTTCCCCTCTGCCTCAGGGTTGCCTTTCTTCTAAGCAGCATATCTTGTGCTAGCATGACTTCATTGTATTATTATTATTTTTAAATACAGTATTTTAAAATGTTTTGTGAGGTTTTTCGAACCAGAGTGAAACAGATTTTGACACATTTAACCAAAGAAATTTTAGTCATTTTTTGTAATAGAAAGGTGCTTTGACCATATTTATCTGCTAGCAAGGAGTATTTTTTAGAATGCCTTGGTTCAGCTGATGAATGGGCTTTTACAGCGTTCAAAACGAGCACCAGTGTTAAGTGAAAATAAATGGCGAGCGCAGTGTATCATCCTTTCATGGCTTTCACATTATAGTATTTAATAAGCCAATAGTGCTGTTAAATATTTAGCAAAGGTTCTCCCAAAACCTTTCTGTATATTCAAATGGGATTTTAAGACATTTTGCAGCACATAAGTAAAAATTATGCTTCAGTCCTTGAAATGGTTGTAGCGTGGTGTATTTTCTAAATGAAGTGCAGGATAACATGGCACAAATGCATTCAGCAGATTTCACACCTACCAAACACCTGAATCAATTCCCGTTTTTCAGATTAGGGGTTCAAACTGACTCTCATGCTGTCAGTGTTAAAAGAAAGCTCTGTTGAGACTATTTGCACAGAATACTAAACATTATAGCATTTAAAAAAAAATGGAGTGTGATTTTTTTTTTTTTTTAATAAAGCCTTCTTAACAGTGTAAAGGCTTTAACAATGGACACTTTTTAAGTTTGGAGTAGTAGAAGGGAAAAATCAATTACTACCCTGTTCTAAGATTAACAAGATAAATCAATATATAATATTTTTAGGATCTCCAGCATTTAAAATGTAGATTTAATAAGACAGTTTATTGCATGGAGGTGTTAATCAAACAATACATTGATCATTAGGAACCTAGTCATCTTTGATAAACACCTTTTATATTGTAGAGCCTTGTTACATTCTAATTAATCCTTAGTAAATATTTGTATGATAATTAAATGGCTCTAGCTTAAAATACAACAGTGCCTATTTAAATTAAAGAACAGGTACTCTGCTACCTTCTGCAGGGATGCAGGCCCCATATGTAGGGTAATGGAGATCTTTCCACTTTATGGGGGAGCAAGCAGGTTTTGGGTGTCAGATATGAGGGGCACACACCTTCATGCGGTTCGTGCCCAGTGATATGCAAAGGCTTGGTGGTGAACCAGTCAGGTGACAGGGCCAATGGATATGCAGCTACTTGGATCCACAGATCAGTGCCCCATGTGGAGGAGTGCAGACAGTACAGCAGGGATACTGTAGTCTCAGGGCTGCAGCAGCAAATAAAGAGCAGTTCCACTGGCACTAGAAGCTTAGATGGATGCTTCTTTGCCTCTCATCCCCAGGGATATCACCAGAGCCCATCTCACTGCTCAAGCTGTATGCTGATTCCTAGGGACTGGGCCTGTTAAGGAGCTGTATTTTAAAGTGTTACATATAAATATATATATATATATAATTATGACCAGTGTAATCCGTGCGTATTATGAACCCTTAAATCTCTCAGTGTTAAATATTATGCTTCGTTTCGAATGTGCAACGATGGAGGGCAGTGCTCTGTTCTAATTTTATATTTCATTTATGTGAATATCTATTGAAAGTGTTGTTTTTTGTTTTGTTTCTTCATTGTCAACCTACCGTGTACACTGCTATTGCCCAGAGTGTGTACTTCAGGCACTTTAGAAATACACCTCATTTTCAAAGCAGTGCCTGCATATCCTACTTACTAACCATTTGGATTCTGTTTAAAAGAAAATTAAGGATTTTTTTTAGTTTGGGGAGTGTAATGAAAATGTGTGCGTTTCTGTCTCTCTATCTGAAAATTGAGGGATCTAATGGAATGTGTGTGTGTAAATATATAGAGCTATATAGATCATAGGTATAGATATATTTAATATGCATAGCTCGATGTATGTTGACCTCAGGTTACAAGAGTAGAAAATCCCATTTTCCAGCTTGTTTCAAATGTAGTAAAAACGCTGCTTCAGTTGCTTTATGCTGCTCACATTGGGAAAGGTGCTTATACTGTGATAATTATCATCAAGGAATATTAATGCGTTCAGCATTTGTAACCCAAAAACTCATTATAGCTTAAGCTGTGCATCATCTGTGAAGAGAGAACTTGCCAGAATTCGCTCTTCACAGGGGTTGCCTCCTGCATGGAATGGAGTGGTCAGAGTATTGTAAGAGGTCACTTAGGCTATTTTTGAAAGCTGAAGTTTTGCAGTTTTTGGTTCACTATGTTCTGCCTAAATAGCTTAGCATTCTTGCTCCAAAATTTGCTTTTTCTAACTGAATGCCTGGTAAAGTACACAAAACCAAAAGATATATTCCGTTATGTGCAAGAGGTGAAAGGGGTAAACATGCATATTCCGCATCAAGGTCATGGAGATTTCAGGATTCATTCTCCCATCAGCGAGTATGGGATTTATACACAGAACTCTCTCTAGTGGGAGTTAGCCATTTAAATCCTCTGGTCTTTGATGAGAGAGTAGCTCCTTATTTGTGTCAGACACTGTAGCACTTTTGTACATCAATTCCAGCTGAGTTCAGTTGCAGCATAGGCCTATGTTTTGGTCTCATATAGCACTTCGTCATACACATTATTTTATCTGATTATTCCTGTGTTCTTTTTTGAGGGCCTGAACCAACACTTGAACAAACCTCTATTTTTCCAAAAATTATTTTAGAGGTTTATTTAAAATACTAGGGCCTGATTCTCTTCTCACTCTGTTTTCCCATCCCTGCCCCTCAGTTGATTGAATAGGTTTACATCAGTGCCCGTGAAAGGAGAGTCAGGCCTTTAGGATTTTTTTATATTTTCATTCGTGTATTGTTGTGAGATTCTGTATACTTCTGTACATTACAGTACCTGAATATATGCCACAGCAGGTCTAGAACTAAATAATCAAAAGTCCTAAAGATTAAATTATCTATGATAAACCACAGTAAATTTTTCCAGTGATTTGTAATGAAATCTTTCTTCCAAATGAGAATGTCCTTCTTTCAAAAGAATATAGTGCCTCCACCTTAAATAATTAAAACTGTGGTAGAAGCAAAATTGTATTGTGCAGTGCTGGAGTTTTTCAGTATGGTCAAATCCTAATATTTCCCCCCCCACACACCCCCCATTGATACATTGCTTGACATTTCCCACTAATATTGCCTTATGTCACATGTTGTAGTTTGCTTTATGTTAGGCAGAAGAGAGTAATGCTCAATTCTGTCAGCCACTCTGGCTTTTGTGGACCTCTCTGTTTTGAAGGTCAAGTTCTGAACCTAGTCTTGCTCCTGGGAGAACTAGAAAAATCTGTTTCATAAGTTTCCATGGGTCTCAAAGAAATCTAAGAAGAAAAACACAAAACCCATAGGCTTAGTTTAGACTGTCTGTCTGAAAAAGTTGGATTCATTAATAGGAAAGCTTGCAGTTGATCAGTTTTTCTTATCAGAAAGGGTCACTGCTGTTAGTGGCAGACTCCAGTAAGAGACAGAGCTTTAGAGGATAGAGCAGTCTTTCAAATATCGTGTACAAAAATATCCGAGTTGATAATATAGAACTAACCTGCTGAAGTAAGAAATGACTTGCCTCTTAAAATCTCTTAACTGAAAGGTAATAGAGAGAGTACTATGAACACCGAATCCGAACAGTGTGACTATTACGGGTATGTCCCATTAAAAGCAATTCATTATTGTAATAGAACAGAACCTTTATTTTGTGCAGTAGCACACTAATGCCACAAAATGGATGACTATCCTGAACCAAACATAAATTCTCAGCGGGTGAGAACAGGAATACTGACACTGTAGATGGGAAATACAATGGCGGCATATCTGCTGTGTGGATGTAAACTTAATAATCTTTATGAATTTTGAGTAACTCATAACCCTGCTTCCTCTCCAAAGAAACATTATGAAAAGATTGCTTCTAAATCCTTCAGATATTCTCTGTACTTGTGATAGATGCCTTAGTCTTTACCTTGAGGCATTGGAAATGAATGTGTGTTCTTTTCAAGAGATAAGAATGTAGACTTTAGGAAGGAGCAAATTGTATTTTCATGTTTAAGTTCACAGTTTGCACTTGATGTAGTGAAAGCCAAATGTGAAGAATTGCTTTTCAACATTATTTCTCTGTCTTCTGTATCCCAGGACCTCTGAATTATTATGCTAAAATGTTCTATTGCCTGTGATAAAGAAATGCTGAAAAACTGGAAATAAAACAAGATCACCTTCATTGACTTGGCTGTATTTAGATTCCTCTAGCTGCTTCTTATATTGCACAAAGGATCACGCCTTTTTATGGTGCTGTTCACAGTAATGCAGAAAAGACAGAACAATCCGTGTCTGCAATGCACGTTATCCAATATTAACAGTTCTTCTTTATGGGCCGGAAGAAAATAGAGGGCCAGATACTGATCTAATTTACACCAACATAAGCCTGCTATGTCACTGAATTGTCTGAATTTATACTGGTGTCAGCAAGATCAGAATTAGGCCTAAGAGATATATTTTTTTTTAAATTGGAAATTATTATTTCCTCTTTTTTTTTCCCCAACATTTTTTGTAACAATTTGTCAAAATGTATCTTTTGGACTGTGAAAGACTCCAGTTCCAATGCCCAAAAATAGAAAAGTATCTGCTTTTCTGTCAAACCCAGAAAATACCTGAATAATTTTTAAATTCACCTGGATTCCCTTTCATGAACTATACATTTGTTTGATTATCTTCTTAAAAGTTAAAAAAATCCTGAAGCCATCTTAATTTCTCTTCTTT
>NC_066618.1:218174113-218181613 GCF_025201925.1 Gopherus flavomarginatus | reverse complement strand
CTTGAGTCTTGACAGCAATTTTAGAGTTGGAACAAAAGTGATTTTCCCCTCCCCCCCAATATTACTGTAACTACAGTAAAGTATGGGGTTTGGGGTGAGTATTTGTGTCCAGCTAGTTAGCAGGACAAGCACGAACTAACTACTTTATCGTGCAAGTAGTAGCATTCGGTTTGAGTTGTTTTCTACTATACTACAAATGGTTGCCTTGATTATTCTAAAGGAACTCATTCCAGTCCCTCCCTTCTCAAAATAAGAGGCAGTTCATTCTTTATATTAGCTGAGTCCAGGGTCCTCTTATGAGTGGAGACTAATGTTCATGCAAAATGGAGTGATATAATGTGTAATGATTTTTTATATGAATTTTCAATCCCTTGAGAATGAGTGGAAACCTACAGATGCCTTCAGTTTAGAACTCATTTGCTACCTAACCAGGGTGGGCAGAGGTCAATATGTAATTTGCTGAGTCTAGCACGGGGGTGAGCAAACTACGGCCTGCGGGCTGGATCCGGCCCCTTAGGGCTTTGAATCCGACCCGCAGCGCCACCAGCACCACATCCCTGCAGCCCCTGATGGGGGGCAGAAGGCTCCATGCGTTGCCCTTGCCTCCAGGCACTGCACCCCGCAGCTTCCATTGGCTGGGAACGGGGAACCGCAGCCAATGGGAGCTTTGGGGGAGGTACCTGGAGGCATGGCAAGGGCAGCACACGCAGAGCCCTCTGTGTCTCCCCCACCCCCCCCGGTCATCCCCCGCATGGGCCGCAGCGCTTCCTGGAGCTGTGCGGGGCTGGGGTCAGGGCAGGCAGCCAGGGAGCCTGCCCTGGCCCCAGTGTGCACTGCTGCCACACCGGAGCCACTTGAGGTAAGTGAGGCCAGAGCCTGAACCCCTCCTGTACCTCATCCCCCAACTCCCTGCCCTAAGCCCCTGCCTGCACCTCGCACCCCTCCTGCACCCCAATCCCCTGCCCTGAGCTCCCTGCCTCACTCTGCACTCCAACCCCTGCCCTGAGCCCCCTCCCACAGTCTGCACCCCAGCCCCCTTCCCTGAGCCTCCTCATACACCCTGCGCCCCTCCTCTGCCCAATCCCTTGCCCTGAGCCCCTTCCTGCACACCACACCCCCTCCCACACTCCCTCTGGCACCCCAAACCCCTGCCCTGGCCCTGCATAGTGTTTCCCCACCCAGATGTGGCCCTTGGCCCAAAAAGTTTACCCACTCCTGGTCTAGCAGCTCATGCTGATCTTAGGTAAAGTATTTCTCACAGAGATTCATACTGAAATACAATGCATTAAGATTTATTTACTTGTTTATTTTTATTATTCACTAAGTAGTATTCAGGTATTAATTTGAGAAGGACATGAATGTGGATGGACTTTATGATGAGTAAATTATAGATGTAAATTAAACCTTATGGAGTTAAGTTTAATAATTTCAGGAGTCCATTGTATTAAACATGTAAATTGTTGTGTACTTTTGTGGGGTTGTATAGAACTTCTTTAGGAGGAAGACAGGAAGTATTAGGAACTTCAGAGGACTTTTTGGGGAAATATGTGTGAAGTAGATTTCCTAGGAAATACTTGGGGAATGCAGATGACCTGCCTCTGAATCCATCTATTTGAATCTGTGCCTTGAGCAGAAAACCCATTGTCTGGCTGATTAGCTATTCATGGTCTCTTCAAAGGCCCAAGCTGGATAAATGGGGGACTCACAGAGTCATGAATGTTCTTGTTCTGGGCAAAGGGTGTTATGAATTCATGCCATAGAAAACCCCCTGTGTGGAAGTTTGAAGGACTGCTCACCTCAGAGAACATGTTGGAGTTATAGTGATCTCTGGTAAGCTTATTAGCATGTGCGTAGGTTCTTTTCTTGTTTTAATATTTTCTCCCGAATGCTTTATACCTTACAAATAAATATACTTGCTTAGAAAGAACTGTGTGATAACTTATAGTTGTAACTATTACACTGTGTACCATCTCTGAAGAGAAGGCAAAAGAAGTCTGCTTCTGCTGGATCATAGAGGAGGAATACAGATACAGTTGCCCTGAACTGTGACAGACTCTATCATGGTTTAGCTTAATTTTATTTAGGAGGTCTTTCAGTGTAATGTTTTACAGGAGGGACTCAAGGTCACTTCTACAAAATTAAAATATTTAAATATTTTGGTGCATGTGTAAATTAATCTTGGCAAAGTGGTTCCATTTATTATTCTGCAGTCTTAAATGATGAATATACCTTATTGGTGGCAAAGGTAAGACAGTGAATACGTTGTACCTGGTTTTCAGGAATGCTTTTGCTATCGGTATCCTGCAACAGATTTGTGAATTTATGATATGGAGAGAACTATTGCAATAGAATGAATAGATTAAAGATTGATTTGGGCAAAGGACATAATACAAGGTTCAGAAGAAGATGGAAACAGTTCAGTTCCAAGTGGAGACCAGATCAGTCACATGCCCACTTTATTCCCGCTTCTTAATCTTCACTCCTTGGTCCTCTCTTGTCTCTGAATTGCCTCTCCTTCACATCTTTATTCTCTGTAATTCTCTTCACTTAACTATCTCCTCTTATCTGTTTTTCCTGGTGCCTATTCCAGAAAAAAATATTCAAGGCTATTCATAAGAACATAAGAAAGGTCATACCGGATCAGACCAATGATCCATCTAGCCTAGTATCCTGTCTTCTGACAGTGGCCAATACCTGATGCTTCAAAGGGAATGAACATAACTGGTCAGTTAACAAGTGATCCATCCCCTCTCTCCAGTCCTAGCATCTGCCAGTCAGAGGCTTAGGAACACCCAGTGCACGAGGTTGCATCCCTAACTATTTTGGCTAATAGCCATTGATGGACCTATCCTCCACAACATCCCCTGGCAACGAGTTCCACACGTTGACACTGCGTTGTATGAAGTACTTCCTTATGTTTGTTTTAAACTTGCTGTCTACTAATTTAATTGGGTGGGTGACACTAGTTCTTGTGTTAAGTAGTAAATAACACTTCCTTAGTCACTTTCTCCACACCATTCATGACTTTATAGGCCTATCATATCCCCTCTGTTTTCTCTTTTCCAAGATGGACAGTCCTAATCTTTTTAATCTCTTCCATATGGAAGCTGTTTCATACCCTTAATAATTTTTGTTGCCTTTCTGTATACCTTTTCCATTTATAATACATCTTTTTTGAGCTGGGCAACCAGAACTTGTCACATGGGGTACTATGGATTTATATAGTGGCACTCGTATATTTACTATCTTATTATCTGTCCCTTTCCTAATGGTTGCTAACATTCTGTTAGCTTTTTTGACTGCTACTGCACATTGAGCAGACGCTTTCAGAGAACTATCCCCAGTGACGCCAAGATCTCTATCTTGAGTTTGTAACAGCTAATTTTGACTCCACTATTTTGTATGTATAGTACAAACTATGTTTTCCAATATGCATTACTTTGCATTTATCATCATTGAATTTCATCTGCCATTTTGTTGCCCAGTCACCCAGTTTTGTGAGATCCCTTTATAATACTTTACAGTCAGTGCTGGACTTAACGATCTTGAGTAATTGTATATTGTCTGTAAACTTTGCCACCTCACAGTTTATGCCTTTTTCCAGATCATTTATGAATATGTTGAACAGCATTGGTCTCAGTACAGACCCCTGGGAGACACTGCTATTAACCTCTGTCTATTATGAAAACTGACCATTTATTCCTATCCTTTGTTTCCCATCTTTTAACCAGTTACTGATCCATGAGGGGACCTTCTTATCTCATGACTGCTTAGTTTGCATAAGAACCTTTGATGAAGGACCTTGTCAAAGGCTTTCTGAAAGTCCAAGAACACTGTAACAACTGGATCACTCTTGTCCCCATGTTTGTTGACCCCCTCAAATAATTCTTATAGATTAGTGAGACATGATTTTCCTTTGCAAAAGCCATATGGACTCTTCCCCATCAAATCATGTTCATCTAATATGTGTATGATGAATTTGTTCTTCACTATAGTTTCAACCCATTTACCTGGTACTGAAGTTAGGTTGACCGACCTGTTATCACCAGGATCTTCTGTGGAGCCTTTTTTAAAAAATTGGCATCATGTTAGTTATCCTCCAGTCATCTAGTACAGAAGTTGATTTAAGTGATAGGTTGCATTCTATAGTTAGTATTTCTGTAATTTCATATTTGAGTTCCTTCAGAACTCTTAGGTGAATACCATCTGGTCCTGGTGATTTATTACTGTTTAATTTGTCAATTTGTTCTAAAACTTCCTCTATTGACACCTCAACCTGGGATAATTCCTCTGATTTGTCACCTAAAAAAGAATGGTTCAGCTGTGGAAATCACCCTCATATCCTCTACAATGAATACCAATGCAAAAAATTCATTCAGCTTCTCTGCAATGGGCTTGTCTTCCTTGAGTGCTCCTTTAGCACCTGGATCGTCCAGTCAGCCCACTGGTTGTTTGGCAGGCTTCCTGCTTCTGATGCACGTAAAAAATGTTTTGCTGTTAGTGTTTGTGTCTTTTGCTAGTTGCTTTGCAATTTCTTTTTTGGCCTGCCTAATTATACTTATATCCACATCAACTTAGTTATTAACCCATTATGCCCACAGTTACCTAATGTAACAAGCAGGTCCAATAAATAGTCCCACACAACAGTGTATCCCAGGGGCCCTGCTGATTTCCCATCCCCACTTTGTATATCTGCTGCACTGAGTCCACAGGTAGGCTTCTACTGCAGCAGAAAACCAAGGCCCCGATCCTTCAAGCTGTTCTGTGTTTTAGCAGTTATAGCTTCATGTAGGTGCAGGGGGCCCTGAGCACATAATAGCTTGTAGGATCAAGCCTAAATTATTAGACTCTGAGAAGATACAGTCCAGATTTGAAGGGAATTGAGAGGACCACTTCTCTGATGTCCAATTGGAAAAAGAATGGATTTGAGACTATATTAGGATACATTTCCATGGAACAAACAAAATGGGGGGAAGGGGAAGCATTGAAGAAAAAACAGTCACAAGTGCAGTATCAGGGGGGTAGCTGTGTTAGTCTGGATCTGTAAAAGCAGCAAAGAGTCCTGTGGCACCTTATAGACTAACAGACGTATTGGAGCATGCGTACATCCGATGAAGTGGATATTCATGCATCTGTTAGTCTATAAGGTGCCACAGGACTCACAAGTACAGTTTTTAGCACAGATCTAAGTAAAATACGTTTGTTATTTCTGAAAAATACAGTATGAAGACAGATAAAGTAGCTTCGTTTAGTTTATGGAAAAAAGTCTGAGTGGGGATTTAAGAGATGGATTATATTCCTAAAAGGAAATCAGTTTGATGCCAGTTAGCTTTTTGAAAGGGCGACTAATCTGAAAACAAAGGGTTCATGACTGAAGCTGAGGACTGGACTTCAGCATATAAGAAATTTAAAACAGATTTTTTTATTTCACACAAAAGGGTGGATGGAATACGGAACACTCTGCCAAAGTCAGCACTGGAAGTACGCGGAGGGAGTTGGACACATTTCTGGAAAAGGAGGGAATACTGGGGTACAGCCACTAGCTATATTTCTGGAGCCAGACTTAGGAGACATAGTGTGATTTGTATTTGCTCTGTTTACGGTATAAGCATGAGTCTTAATAGGTCATAAGGTTTTCACCTGGCCTTTAATTTTTCCTAATATGTCAACAATTTTGCTTCTCAATATTAATAATATATTTTAAAACCAACCCTTCCTAGCTTTTCAACTGTAGAATGCAGCAACAGCTACAGAATGCAAAACAGGATGTAGGTTTAAGCTATTACATTGTAGGATTTTTTTTAAAAAACAGCAGCTGACTGTATGGTATTGATTACTGGGATGGAAAATACTTTTTTCGTTTTCTTTTTCTTTTATTTTGCTGAAAGTTTAGGGGTAACAGCTTGGCAATAAATTCCAAACCTGCCATTGCAGAAATGCCAATATTGTTCCTCCTTCATTGTAACATTAGCTTCAGTAATTTGCTACGTTTTAATACCAGTCAGTCATTCTTAACATCACTGAATTAACTCTGAACCCAATATTAGTAAAGACCCTTATGTTGCCCCATTTTATTATAATAATGCAATACAGATTAAAATTGCATCTGTTAAAATAACATTACAGGTTTGGATTATAGGAGACAGAAATGCAGTAATCTTTTCTGAATATAACTATTGAAGCCAATAACCTGTAACCAGTCACATACATTTTCTGCTGAAAAATGGGAACTGGAAAGGATTACATCTTGGAAAAGATCATAAATCTGTCACCACTAATGTAATCTTTACAGGAGCATTGTAACCAGTTAGTGACTAAAAGAGATCATTACTACTTTTGCTACAACTACAATCATAACATATTTGATATTTTGTAACTTTCTTTTTGTTCAGCAGCAAATGCATTATAAACTGTACAGCATTAATAAATAGAGGCATAATGAATGTGACTAATTGATTTTGGCAGTCAGACTGGCATACTTTTTATACAAGAGGGAATCCATTCAAAGAAGCTTAACTGCTATTGAGAGTGAGACTTCAGTCTAATAATGGGGCCTAATTTGATTCTGTTGTATGGGGTGAGTAAGGCAGTACAAGTTAATACTATATACACTAGTGTAGTTCAGCTTGTAAACTTCACTTGCGCACAATGCTATTCTATTTCGCTATTACAAACCACTATATGCCAGCATACATAGCTTTTTTTTAAAAAAAAAGATAATCTCATTTGCGTACTAGTCTGAAAAATGCAGAATCACTGTGTCTTGTGTGGAAAAGGTTCACATTTGAAACGTTCCTTTTAAAAAAAAAAAAATCTGACCATGAGGGTACTACCTTTTGTCCTTATCTCTTTAGTGCTGGACTCAGACTTTCCCTGCATGAAATCCATAGATGGCAATAAAAGTGCTGGGAGCCAGCACAAAAGGATTAAATTGTATGCCCAAATGCAAAAGCAGAGCCTTTTAGCAGGTGTTTAGTGAAAAATTAATTCCTTGAAAGTCCAAGGGAGAAGCCTGAGGCTTTATGAATAGTATGACCTGTCTTACAATCAAGACTTTGGATGGATATCAAAACCAATTTTGTATTCTTTACAAAACCTCTCTAAAATAAGTACATAACAATGCACCTACTTAATAGTGGACATGACACACGATACTGAACCTCAGTTACAAATCCTGCTCACCACCCTTCTGTGGGGTTTTCGGGTTCAGGGATACACATCCCTTGTGTACTGCAGACTAGGCTTTTGAGGGGGCTCTGTGATGCCAAGGAAGCGCTGGGGTCACTGAGAGAGGCACAAGGCAATGGCCAAACTCTGTGCATAAGAGGCAACTGTAGCCCATAGCTGCAGAAGAGATCTGCTGGTTGTCAGTAGTGTGGGAAAGAGACACGCAGCCCAATCGCTGTATAGAATACCATTCATTCTGGTTTTGTGGAAGGAGAGAGAATGTGGTTCTTAGTTTTTAATCCACACTGTTGTTACTTGCTGTTTTACTTGGTA